>NW_010123352.1:0-650 GCF_000699245.1 Pterocles gutturalis
TTTTTTTGGTTCCTGTAAAGAAAGCCTGCACGCTGGTATCAGAAGTAAAGTTGTCCCAAATGTGTCTCTGTGTGGAGTCGCTGCTTGTAGGGGACACGGGGCAGGGGGGACAGCCACCCCCCATCCAGGTGCACACGCTGACGGACACTGGGGTCAGCGTCCCGCTGGTCCTGTATCTGCCCCAGGCAGGGTGTGGGAGGGGGTGTGGAAACCCCGGGATGCCTGCAGTGGGACACCCCCTCCTTGTCCCCTGCGTTAAGGACTTAGGGAGGTGGTCCCAGGGGTTTGTCACCCATGGCCCTGTCCTGCTCCGGACACATTGGTGGGTGGGGAGGGTGGGTGCTGCCCCTGGCGCAGGGCCAGGCAGGGGACAGTGGGTCCTGTGGCACTTTTCGGGAAGAATCTGGTTTTATTTTCCATGGGAAACGACTCCTGCTGGCTGAGCTGGCTGTGCCATAGACCTAAAGCAGGACCTGGGGCAGGAACAGCACGCCTGCGGTTATCACGGCACCGTCTGCCCCGGCCGGGCAAGGGGCTGGGGCACGGACTGCAGCACGAGCACAGGCACGGCCCCGACGAGCCCCGTTCTGCCCATGTCATGCCGTGCCAGCCCTGTGTGCAGTGCCAGGCAGGAAGGGGCACCCGGAGGA
>NW_010123352.1:685-16971 GCF_000699245.1 Pterocles gutturalis
CAGCAGGACAGATCTCATTAACGGGAGCTGTCGGCTCCTCTGCAGCCTGGGGGCTAACTGTCTGCTGTTCTTGGTGATGAATTTAAACAGCGGCACCTCATTAGAAGCTGCAGGGCATGGAGTACACTGTCAAGGAAATGTTATTCAAACAGACACTCATTTACCTTCCCATGAACTGTGTGACCTTAATCTACTGAAGCGTGCAGGGCTGGAGCCCTGGGTTTATTCCCCCGTGCAGCACAGCGTCCGAGCGGAGCCAGGGCTGCGGCACCATCAGCCTCTTCTCCTGCAGAGCCTCTGGGCAAGTCCCTCATCCTCCGACAGTATCACTGTGCCTGCAACAGCAGCAACCCCCCAGGGGCCCAGTACATTGGGTGTAACAGCTTTAGCCAGAGAAGCAGAAAAATAAATGTTAATGAACATCTGGTCTCCATAAACAAGATAAATTAAAATTAATAGCCATCTTATTCATTTAATGAACAAGTTAACCATATTTTTTAAAAACCATAAAAAATGCATGGCTTCCTGCAGGGATGTGCTAAGCTGAGCGAAAAGAAATTAATTTCCTGGTGGAGCAGGGCTGCGTCGTGCTCACGGTGAGCGGGCGCGTCGCCACAATTCCCACCACCAGCACCCTGCTCCAGGCACCTTCTGCGTCCCAGACACAGCCACGGACACGGCCCCATTGCCCAGAGGGCACTGGAGGAGACTTCTTTCTCGTGGAAGAATCGATTCTTCCCCCCCTCTCAGCTCCGAGGAAGAGATCCATGTCAAACACAGAAGAAAGAGAGGGGAAGACTGACACCGCCATCCTATCACCGCATGTTTAACCAAAGACTAAACCAGAAAAACAGTGACCCGAATGCTGCCAAGGTTTAGTCCCATGGTGCAGAGTGCCTCAGGTACTGGTTTGCCAAACACAGCCAAGAATGTAGGTGATACGACAGCAGTTGTTTGCTTTACTCGTAAATTCACATGTCCAACAAAATCCACCGAGAACGGGCATTGGGCCTGTACAGTCCATATATAAAAAGGGTTCGTTTATTGTAGTTCAAATACATAAACTGAACAATCCCAACATTTCAAAATTAAACTTTAGAAACACAAGTTTAACATTCAAAATGGGAGTATAGTTTACAAGAATCGCCCCGAGGGGAATCCACAGTCTAATCCAGAAGTATGTAAAGATCGCTTTATCGTAAATAAAAATGTTTATACAACCGTCCTGTTCTGCTCCAGTAATGCTGTTATTTACCAAGTGTTTCCAACTTCGAGTAAAAATTATTAGACATATCTTCACTTGGGCAGAGCAACCTGATTTTGCTTCTAATTCATGGACAGGGTAAGGAACAAAGCAGACCTGCGAACAAATTCAGTCTGGTCTCTTAGTCCTAATTCTCCTCTCTCGGCTCTAACTCTGGCTGCAATGGATTTAGTTCCATTTACAAGGGTGAGAGCAAGCAGAGAGTGGGGACTCGTAGACCGCGGTCTTCAGTAATCAATAATTTAAGCTCTCGGACAGCATTTCACCTCCCCAGCCAGGGACCGCGGGTGGCCGTGGGGAAGCTGGGGGCACACACGCAGGACAAGTTCAAACCACATGCGCCATCGCCCAAGACTCACGTGTGTGACACTGCTGACAGCACCTCCGGACACCAGACATCCACACCTCACACATACTGTGCTGCACAAGAGCCGCAGGTACCACGCACCGCCCACGCGTTCGGGTTTTTGCCAGTCATGCCCCACAGACACTCATAAATACCTTCGACGTGGGCTTTTGCCGTTGGGTCCCGTCCCCCCACCCAGAGACCATTTTATGTTCACAAATGCTGCTCATTCCTCTGCTCCTCAGATGGTTTTGCAATATATTCACGGTAATGTATATGTATAAACCTGACGGATGGCTCATGCAAGCTGTTTGATTTAACAGATACCCTTGGCTTTAGAGCATTTCCTAACTATTTCGTTGTTCGCCTGGTGGGCTCTGAAGCGGTGGGCGGTGGCGGTGGGCCCCGGCGGTCCAGGTCATCCACGTAGGACACGATGAGCTTGCGCCTCTCTTCTGGGACGCAGTCGAGTACCAGGTACCGCTTGTCATTTTGTAATATCTTCTCTACATCCTTCAGATGCTGATCTGACTCCTGGATCAACTTTTTGGATCTGAAAACAAGCATAAGAATTACCACCCGAGAGCCGTGCAGGAGGCACAGAACGCCCAGGAACACGCCCGGCTCCTGGCATAACTCTTTCATAACTCTTGACAGGTTATGAAAGGTTGTAAAAGTGTAACATTATCATCCATTTATATGGAAAAGCATAAAAAAAGTTTATTCTTTTGTTGACACTATGCTCCATACCTGTACGTTATAAATTTGGTCTCTTTCAATAGTGTTCGGAAGTCAGCTTTGGCAGTGATGTATTTGTCTCTAATGTATTCCTCAAACTCCCTTTGTTTTTTCTGAAAGAAAAGAGTAAGTTTAAAACACTGAATGCAGATTTAAGTACTTCATGCAATTTAACATACTGAAAATAAGCAAGAAGTACATGTTAATTATATTTTTCCTTATCTTCTACATTTTTAATAAAAAGAAAATCTTAAAACACTAACACTTCTGTTCACATAAAGCAGGAACCACTTCAGCACCATCAACTCACTTCCTCTGTCCCCTGCACTCCCCTGAGCCACAGCGATGCAAACCTCTTACCCTGTCACTCGAAGAAAATTTAATGCACCTTGGATCTTCTTTAATAATTTTTTTCACTTCTTTCCATGTTGATGTTAAAGTTATCTTTAAAAAAAAAGAAAAAAATTAAATTAAAAGAAAATTAGATTCAAAGAATAAAGAATGTAAATATTACAGAAGCTTCTAAGGACCTCCCAAGTCCACTGACAAAGCTTTAGCTGTATTTTTAAGTGTTGTGTTTTGATTACTTATACTACATGAGTATGTCTAATTAGATGATTTTGTATATTTACTTTTCTTTGGTATTTTGAGATGGGATTTTCAGATCAAAGTTCTCACAAACATCAGTCACATCCCAATGTCTTTTCCTAGTACATACTGATGTACGTGAATGTGTTGTTTAAAATTACCTACAGAAAACCTGCTGCAGAGCTACAAGTCTGTCATTTTATTCTGTCACACCAAAAATTTACCCAGTGTTCTTAAGCACTTCTAACTAATGCATTAAAAAAATCAGGAAAAAACTTCTGGGTTCAAAGCAAGCTGACTGAAGTTGGCAGATAACTGAAAAAGAGCAAGACTCACTAAAACCCCCCAATACCCAGAACAGGCACGATTTCCACAGCACTACACAGAATACAAGTTCAGATTCCGCAGCACAAGATAAAGCAGGAGAACATCCAAACAGATGAACCTGGTCAGATTATTTACTGACACTCATTAAGAAAAGCACACTGGGTATTTGAAAGAGCAAGATGCCATAGAGTAAAGAGCATCAAATAATTCAGTGTTGAAGAAATGTAACATCCTGAGGAGATAAAAAGATCACTGGTTAGAAGTTTAATGGAAATGAACCAAAATAATAGTCACGACAAACAGGTAAGGAAACAATGCACAAATCTTGTTATGAAGAAGAAAAGGCAGTGGTGAAGCAAAGGGGCCCTGGAAATAAAAACAAACAGATCAGCTTGTGTGACAGAAAACCAGAAAAAGATCAATCTCAATGGGCTGGCAAAGATTTGAAGTTTGAATATATACAACTCTTACTGCTGAAGTTTCATCCAGAAGTTGCCTAAAGTGTTCCCTCTTCTTTTTGGTAAGTGCTTCAATGTGCTCGTTAAAGAGCTTCTCCTTCTCTTCTCTTTCCAGCAAGGAGCCAGATTCCCATCGATGATCCTTGCGTAGAGTCCTTCTGGTATCAGACCACGACACATCTGAAGAACGCACCTGAGCCAAAAGATGACAATTTTTTTAAACCATTTTTTCTACACTTCACTTATATTTCCTATGTACATCTTAGGTTTTTTTTATTTCCCTTGTTTTGAGTTAAGGTTCAAAATCCTCTCACAGCTGAGCTTGACAAGGAGAACACAGTACACGTACAACAGAGCAGAGAAATGGTGAGGCAATGGCACTGTGTTTAGAGCACGAAGAAGACAGGCAATGCAAAAATACAGCGACTATTCCTAATGCTCAACAATATCCAATCCTCCAACAGGCATACAGAAGTTTACAGCAGCATGACTGAAAATCTGCCGTCACCCACGAGACGCCAGAGCAGCGCAGCAGAAATAACGCTGTCTGCTGGCTCCCCGGGCATGGTGCCAGAATGTGAACCCTAAATGCAAAGCATTCCCTTCCCGCCAAGGCAAAACTCCGAACCGTGAGTGGAGGGCAGCAGGGAGAAGACAACAGGATTCTATTTCTACATAAACTTAACTACAAATGCCAAGAAGCTTTCACATAGTGCAACAATTAGAAAAAGAATGCACCGACGAGCTGAGAAAGCCTGTCCGTATCTCACCATGTCAGACAGAAGCGCTTTGAAGTTCTGTATAGCTTCTTCCCGCTTGTGCTGCTCACGTTCTCTATCAATTTCCTTGGTTTGCTCCGAACGAGCTTTCTGGACTTCCCTTTCTCGCTCACGCAAACTTGCCTCAATGCGAGCCTGTCTTTCCAGCTCCTTTTCTTTTTCAGAATCTAAATTCTGAAATGTAAGAACAAACTCCTCTCAATAAAAGCAATACAGCACCTTTCATATCGTCATTAGACAGGTAAGAGAATTAAAGGGCTATCGGACTAAAGGCATCTCGGAACAAAATACTTCAAAGTGATTTGAGATCTGTGCATTACAGAATCCTGGTTCAACAGCCATGGTGAAGCATTAGAGGGTTTACATGGGGAAAAGAGAAATTTGGTTGCAACACTGATCACAGAACAACTATTCTCAGGAGCATGTTTCTTGTGTGCAGTGACAAACTGAGTAACGGCAGGGCAGGGGCAGAGGGGTGTGACTATTTGTTAGCCCAGTTTTAACGTTCTCAGCCATTTATTGCCTGGAAGAGAAAGGCAGGAACCCTGGATTAAAAGAGAAGAACCAGCAAAGGAACTGTTTATGAACCATCTGTGTTCCTGAAGGAAGCTCAGCTGATGCAAAAATCCCAGCCCATCCTGGCAGGAAGTGATCAAAGTGGTGTCTGCATTTTCTGAAGTTTTACAGCCACTTCTACAACCACTGGCTTTACAGGGGTCTCTGCCTTTCTTGCTCTGATTGATAAATTCTCCCCAATATCGTGTGTGTGTATACACACGCAGACACGCACCGCGAACATCACGGATAGCACTGCTCAATTTCAACCTGTCATTCTGGGGTACTTCCATAAACGACGATGGGTGAGGAATTCTCTTTGGTACAGAACTGAAGCACACATCAGTCTACCTTCTAGCTGGTCACTTCACACGTTAACAGCACTGCCACCAGCAGAACATCCAAAACCGCAATTCCAAATGTCACAGGCATACCTTAGCTATTTTTTCTATGTACTGTTTGAAAAGGTCTTCCCTCTGTGAAGAGCTATCCACCGCTTTGTAACGGGGGTCAGTCTCTACTTTGTCCTTCACTTTGCTCCAGCGAGACTGACTGTCCAGGTGGTGATTAGCCAGTAGCTCAAAGAAGTCCATTTTGATCTGTTTTACAGACAGAAACAGAAAGACAATACTTGAGAAAGATACTTTGATACTCAACAGTTTGTTCTTACGAAAAAAGGAGTTAACTTACCTCCAAGAGAGGGAAGCACATTAATATTACAAACCATTACAATTTAGAGAAATCACTAAAACTCTGAATTTAGACATAACCACGTCTAAAATTCACTTCCCCTTGGGACAATTTTGCTAAAGCAGATCCATTAAGATCTGCTACATCTAAGAGGAGCTGTATTCTTTAAAGAATGATCCACCAATACAGTTTTTATTATTTTACTGCAATTTAAGCTTCTTTTTTGAGCTTTTATATGTATATCAAAATAACAAGTTATCGATTCTACATGACAGCTTTTTGCATATTAATACTGAAGAAGCCGTGCAGTTTTGAACAGGGCTCTAGACAAACCAAGCATTGATGGGATCATCCTCCAAGTGTACAATGTACAGAGGTGAATGCTTGGGTCTGCTGATAAAGAGCAATGCCTTAAGATGGATCTGACCAATAAAGAATTAACCACACATGGTAATTACGTAAATTACATTTAAGATGGATATGCACATTTATATAAAAGTTTAAGGCAATGTTTTAGCCTACTTTTTCAATGGGAAATGGCACGTCAGCACTCTGTCCATAACAGCAGCCATCGCAAAGGGCTGGCAGAGGATCAATCACATTAGCTTTTTTATCTCGAGATAACTAGCAACGTATTTTCACCCACACTCCCAGAACCAGCAGCTGCAGGAGTGACTACTGTGCCTTTATTACATCTCTTTTTTCCTGGGGCAGATGATCTCCCTGATCCTGCTGCACTTTAGCTCCTAGGTATTTTCTCCTTTTTATTTCCTTAGAAGCCTTGTTTGGCATTTAAGCCTCCATCTCTCTGAAGGAGAGAGGCGAGGGGCTGGTTCTCCTCGTGCCGAGTGCCAGGGAACGACTCTAGGGGCTCTGCACGCAAGGCAAAGCATGCTGCCTTCACAGCATCCCAAACCCTGCTGCTGCACAAAACAAAATCTGTCTTTACGGCACACTAATTAAAAAAACCCAAACCACAGGAGAAGGGCTGGCCATTCATTTTTTGCTACCTATCTACTCTCCTCATGCCCTTAAAAAAAGAAACCCACCAAAAGCAGTTTAGCTCCAAAGCAGTGAAGATCACAGGGGAAGGAGCAGATGGACAGGAGAACACGCTCTGGCTTGCCAGAGAGCTGTCACACCCCAGTTCTCTAAAAGTGCGTTTGGCTACAGAACACAAGATCAGAACATTCTGTAGCCTTGCCCACCAATAATTTTAGTTCTTCACAATATTAACATATAAACGTAAAAGGCTTTATAGGCTTCTTTCCTTTACTATCTCAGGGGGATCATGATAGTAAGCAGAGATTAGAAAACAACTTGTTGGTGCCAGTGGGAAGTTGCTCTACATCTACAGCACTATCACTTGGTCTTACAGTAGCTGCCCCAAATGCTAAGCAAACCGTTTATTCACTGTAAAATGAAGAATGCGGTTTCAAAATATCTTAAAGCATGCATGCAGTATCAAAGATATGAAGCTTTCTAAGCCATGGCATTAGAAATATTTGTTAAAATCGAACAATTCCCAGACGTTACTACAGAAGTCTATAAAGTAAGGGTGTCTCTAAGCCTCCACAGCAGCACTCTGCACAAACTCTGTGTGTGTATATTCCCCAGAACAGGAGCTGCACACCCACAGCACGGCTGGAGCACCGTGACCCCAGCTGCAGCCCCAAACCACCACGCTCTGCGGCAGGAGCTGCCTGCAGCCCCCTCGCTCGCTGCCGAGCCCCTGCGCTGCTGCACGGGACGGGCTGGGCTGGGCTGGCTGCTGCTTCTCCAGCAGAAAACCAGGAGGGTGCAGCCACCTCCCTCCTGAGGAAAACCAACAGCGCTTCTGGACCCTTAATGCTCTTAAAGCATCCACAACGTACTGCAGTTTGGTTTTCAATTTAAAAAAAAAAGGCAAAAACTTCTCAAAAAATGGAGTAAACCACATTTCGCCAAGGAATAAACTGAGATCATGGCTCTACGCTGTTGCGGGTTCAGCACATCCACAGATGGTAACTAGCTCGGGTCAGTAGGGTATTAATGAGAACTATTGGCATGCAGGCAGGACAGACAGGCACGAGCTGCCAGCATGGGGGCTGCGGGACATTTTCAGCGAGTCTATGTGAAGGGGGACGTCAGGCTCGTCTGCTGGCACGGCTGGTCTCAGGACGTGGAGCAATGCTGCACCCTGGGGCAGCCCAGCCAGTGCTACCGGCTCTTGGGCTGTTCCCAGCGTCCTCAAACCCACACGCTTCCTCACTTCTCATCTCAGAGGTGTTCACAGTGTATTTACTCACTGAAATTAGCTGCATGAATAAAAAGAACCTTTGGAAAAGCTGACTGCTCCATCACCATCCGATAAGCCATAATTCAGTGAAGCAAAATCAAAACATAGAATTTAAAACCCTTACGTTACAGATTTCTGTGAAGTTGATCCTCCTTAAGTAAAGATTTTGGACTTTCGAAACAGACTGAGAAAGCTTCAGGTTAAATGCCTTAAATTTTATATTTTAAACACTTTCAAAATCAAAGGAAAATAAGACTAAAAATATTTCAGGTGTATTTAGAAGTCTTTTTTTTTTTTTTTGGCAGTTAACACATTGCAGGTACAACTCTCATCACTTCACAAGGAAAAAAACTAAAAAAATGTAAAGTACCGGAACTGCGGGAGGCTAAAGTCACCACACAGAGATACCAATTCTTTCCTCACTAGGGAATCCCATAATATTTGCGTGTCAGTGATTGACAGCTGTCAGACTGAACTGATTGACAGGCCGCACAGCACATAACTGTAAAGTCTATCCACTTGTTATAAAACAGAATACATAAAATGGTTACAAAAGGCTTTTGGAGAAAAAAACATTATTTCAAAATCAAACAAACAATCTCTCTTAACTTTTCAACTTTAGAACAATCATGCAACAACAAAACATTTACTTTTTTTTTTAAACTCTTCAACTGCACTATTAGGCTGCAAGAATTCTTTAAAATTCTGTATTCATAATCAAAATGCAGCATGTAAGTCTAGTTTGGAACTACAGAGGTTCTCCTCAAAGCACAATCATTTATTGAGAATATCAGCAATAAGTCAACATTTGAAAAAACTGAGTACAGAATCAAATTAGACCAGAGTACCTAGACGAAAAAAAATACTCGAAACTTACTGAAAAACTAAATTGTCCCCAAATCTAACCCGTTTTTCTGCATTCGCTGTAAGCATTCTTAGTAGGTGAAATTTGCAATAACTTTATACTACAAAATAAATATCGCAGACTTTAAAATGTCAAAAATGATTAGGCTTTAGAGGTTATTTTCTCCATTCGCACATCACACAGGGACATGTAAGTGGCTGCGTATTTTGATGATAACATTTGAAGCCACCTCTGTAGCAGCCTGCTCCCCAGCGGTGAAAGCCTGCTCCCTGCGATTGACAATGCGGTCAGATGACATTTGGAATTCATTAATCTTTAATAGCTGACCTTTAATTCTAATAAGCAGCAGTTTATACATAAGATATATTTAATGAAAGATTAAAAAGTCACTAAAGTGCTAGCGTTTAGATGGAAAGAGAAGATATGGAAGCTGTTTGAAATTTAAACGGAGCATCCTACAGAGAATTTCAAGTTCTTATGCCTCCACTGAGAGAACAGAGAGGTAAGGGCCAGTTCTGGGGTTTCCAGCCAAACAGGACAAGAATCCTTTTCCTTTTAACGCTTCACGATAATATAACTTAAAAAAAAAAAAAAAAAAATCAGACATTAATCTAGTTAAGAATATAATGCTACTTACTTAGGAAAACCACCAAAAAGTGTGATTATTTAACTAAACTCAGCTTCACAAACAAAGGTAAGTTCAAGTCTACATGCTCTTTAGTCAGTATACCTGCAAACTGAAAACAGTTAGTTCAGAAAGACCCAAGGGACATCTGCAAAGCGTTTGCCCTGTAAAACCTCTACAGAAAGAGAAGGACCATGCCTCAGAGAGGGCACATGGGAAACCAAGCCCTGGCCTTGTCCCATCTCACTCAGACTCGCACCACTCACGCTGCTGGAAGGAAAAAAGTCACCTTACCTTCTCACCCCTGGTCTTCGAATCTTCTTTTTCCTTCTTTCTTGCCGCTGTGATAAACTCATTAAACAAGGCCTCTCGATCTTTCATCTTTTCAATTGCCTTGAATCTCGAGTCTTTAGCATGCTTGGCTGCAAATTCACTAAAAGTAGTTCTGCAACAAAATGGCAAGTGAACTCATTTGGCAGAGCTGTCTTTGCTGGGAGGCAGGTTCAGCTTCTGCCAGAATACATGCCAGAGCACAATTGAAAAAAAAAAAAAAAGGCAACATCCTATTAAAAAAAAAGCAACATCCTATGGTCTCACTATAGAGATGCCTGAACAATGAACTATATAGAAAGGAGTCGGGTTTAGGCACACACATGAACGGTATCGTTAGCGAGTTACAGGGGTTTTTGTCTGAATACAGCTACCCGCAGAAAGTGCAGGTGTAGGAAGAGAGATTACAATGCAACCAAGAAGAAGAAATGAAAAAAACTCAGTTGTCTACAAAAATCTTCTTTTTTTGTGGGTTAGCAGTTCAGCCACCAGTCTGTCCAGGTATTTCACAGCTGTGAAACTGAAAATTTTACGTGCATTCACTTGCAGCCAAACCATGCTAAGAGTTCACCAAGAAAATAACCTTTTGGTGTTAGACACAAGAGAACACTGGCTGAATCTATTTTTCCTCCTACAGTGAACATTGTATAGCCTAATCTTAAAATACACGGAGCTGAAAACATTTTACCCACCATGGGCGGACGCAGCAATACTGGGCTTTCAACCCGTTATCCCCAGAGCATTTCCCTGACCGTTCTCTCACCTCCAGGGCCAGATTCCAACCTGTGCAGTAGATATAGTACTGCCACTTACCTCGAAAAAACCCACTACTGTGCTTTTTCCAAGCTCTGATGCAAATCTGGCCCCAAGAATACGTGAGACACTTATAATCATACGAATGTTTTCATCACAGCATGGAAATAATTAGACTTGGAAAATCCAGCCTACTGTTGCTGTAGGGTAAATTGAAACAAGAAGGTAATTTGGTAGCTTATTCAAAAAGATTAGAAAGTGAATGTACAGCTATACTGAAGAACAAGAGCTGTTTAAGTGAAGTGGAACACAAACTCTTGAGCATGTTAGACTGAGACAGATGATAAAAAAAACCAGTTCGGCACTCACAGAAGTACAGCAATATCTTTAGACAAACACTGAAGCCAGAAGACAAAGGATAAGATTAAACAAGACAGTATTTCAGCTGGAACTCCTTCCCACCCCAACCCATAATCAGATAAGAGCCAGTCCCAATACGACACACCGGAGATATCTTGGAAGCTGAGGATACTAAAGCTAACATAATAGTCCACATTAGTCTCTGAATTAGATATTAAACTTATTACCGATGAACTTTTTCTTAAAACATTTCCATGCCTCCATTCTTCCCAGCCTACCACTGTTGAAACTGCTATCCTTACTAACCGAGCAGACAGGTGTTTTAAATAAGAGTTATTAATCAAGGTTGAAGTAATTTAAAAGTTAACATAACACTGGCTTCCACCAGATTTCCAACACAGGTCACTGAAAAAATTAAGCTGAATGGAAACAAATGAGTCATTATTGCACTGTAAAAGAATTAACGCCAGATAAGGCAAGCGATGCTGAAAGAGAATGCTTTAGAGCTCATCTGGTGACATAAACACGTATTTCATGAACTCTGTGAGAAAGCTGTGAAACAAACAATCCTAGCAATAAACACTTGAATGTTAGCACACTGCCATCGCCTTGCTGTTATCACTTGCAAGCAGGTCTGAATGTGAGGGGTATGTAATAATTTCTATATCAAAGCAACCAGAACATCCTATCATATTATTATTATCATACTTTGGAATCAGGGAAACATCCCTTCAACCACCTCCAAACTGAAGAAACCTCCCTCGTACTTCTCTGAGACTACTAATGCTCGTAAGATGAAACAGGGTTATTAGAGAAAACTTGCAGTGAATCATGAGGCCCTTCTCACAATCTAGAGAGCAGGCTGGGGATTTCTTCAAAATGACTTAAAATACGTAAATCGTTATAACTCACAAGCTCTGGTTTTTCATGGGTTAGGTGAAGACAAGCAGGCAAAAGATTTCACCAACCTCTGATGATTCTTCTGCTCTTTGCCCATTTTGAAAGAGGTTAATCTACCTAACACCCCTCAACACACTTCATTCTAACAGAGCTTATGCATACGAACTAGAAAGAAGCTCCTACCTTGGATTAATCTTTGCTTCTTCCATCATTTTCTTGAAGTCCTCCTTTGCCTGCATGATTTTGTTTTTCTTCTCCTTGCGTTCTTCTTCTGCTCGGGTTTTCACATACTGATCAAATACCTACAGAAACACCAGTCACCGACATAAAACATAAAAACCCGAAGCCACATGAGCTCTATGCAAGAGGGAGGAAAAATCCCATTTCTTTTCTCCCATTTCCTTTCCTCTCACCACAGAGCCAACATAGACAGGGCAGAAAGAAGAGTTAGGGACTCCTTGTATTTGGATATGCAAATAACTCCAATCTGCTGGACATGTAGTGCACTGTATCTAAACACGTAAAGAAGTTTCTTACATATTCATGTTATGTTAACGTATTTCCTGTATTCTTGAAGTTTTCCATTTCCCTCCATCCATTTGAAGAAAAGCTTCTGGAGTGACAACTTGCTTAACAACAAAAATGCGCTTTGGTTTCTCCCCCAGCTTTTGGGATCTCTCTGTATACAGACAACTTCCACTGTGTTAAAATATTAGATCTTTCAACCACAGGGAAAAAAAAACCCTATCAACTCACTTCTTTGCTTGCTGGCTTCTTCCGTTTCCAAACAAACCCTAATCGTAACAAAAATCCCTTGCAACACTTATTAGTCTGGAAGGTTAACAGGAACAAAAATAGCAGACTGAGGATTTAAGTAAAGGCTGTAGTAGCTGTGTCTGGACGGGGAGTGAATTTGACTTCTCTTTTACCTGTTTTCTTTCTTTCGGGTTGAGAAGTAAGTAACGAGGATCGAAAACTATCTTGTGTAGTTCTTTCTCCCATGTTGAAAAAGCAGAGACCTTTAATTAAAAAAAAGTAAAGTTTTAACTAATGGTTAAGTTTCCTCAAATATACAGAAGTTGTACAGTTTTGCTTGAAAACGATAAGACATCAGACAAAAAGACAGAAACAAACTTATCTTGAAGTTTTCATCACTAATAGATAATAGAGACTGCCACAGCAAGTTTCAGCACTAATTGGCTCTGAAAACTTCTAAGTAATAACACACGCTTAATTACTACTATTGTGTAACTTTTTAAAGAAAACGTACATCAGAAGAAAGCCTTGAGAGCCTATATTCTGATATCCCATGCCTGCTCTATACCTCTCCTAAATGTTATCAGCGTAAACAGTTCTGCTACGAAACAGATTGATCTAAACATGTTTGAGCTCATCTTACATAAGCTTTATTAAAACTATTCCATAAAGTCCCATCATTGAAGCTAAATGAAAGCTGCACAGGTAGCTGGAACCACTTCTACTTTTTTGAAGTTACTATATAAATTCATATTCTAGTAGTCTAATTTATCTATCAAAACTGATTGGTATCAAGCAGATTTCGAAGTTAGCTAGAAGCAAAAAGTCTCCCATTTACGGACCAGAATGTGCAGACGCCAGTGGAACTTACTGCTTTGCTCATGTAGGAGTGTCTCCAAAAACATTATGACACGTCCAGTTTGTGTGTCCTATTTATTTTCAATGGCAGTGTTCAATGAGGTACTAACTTAACTTAGAAAAAAGAGATTAAAAAAAAAAATCTGTCTTGATACTGTTTAATGTCAGTTACTTAGAAATGAAAATTTTGCTAGAATTGTAACATTCTTTGAAATACGGAGACTTGAACCAACTGCAACCATGAATCAGAGGAAGGACAAGATTGTTTTCTTTACATAAAGCACTGCAGGTTCTGAATTCACCAAGAATTCTGACCTCTGCCTGAACCTCCCCCTCTCACATACACACACTTATTTCTCTGACCCCTCTTTCTAGAAGCATGTCCTTGAACTGTTTCATCCGAGCCTCCAGAGGGACAATGGCTCTCTCTCGAGCGGCTTTAATTTCAGCTTCCATAGCAGCCTCCTTCTCTGAATCAATATCTTTGTTATCATCTTTCCTGAAAAAAAATAAACACACAGTGTAACCTGAGAAGGAACAGGTCAGCCCTGTAGGTTAGAAAGGGAACTGCACCAGGACAGAGTGGATATAACCGACGACTTCAGAAGCGCAGGCTTACACACCATGAAAGCCATGCTTTGGGACTCGGACATGAATGCTTTCCTACTGAGAGAGCGCAAGAACGGACATCTTCTCAGTAGCTTCAGTGTCAACAAATGACTCTGGGAAGCCAGCACATCTCCCCAGGTGTGCAGCAGGTTTCACACTGGCTGCACGGATTGCCTTGTCTCCTGTCCAAGGCCATGGACCGGGTGAACAGGCTACGGCTAAGGCAGTGCGTTCAAACTGGGAATGCCTCACACTCAGGACAACAGAAAATGCCCTTACGCAAGCAATGCATTCATCCATCAAAGCATTTCTGGAAAGCAGTGTGCTGTTTGCTGATGTATGTTTACTAAGAGATGTGCTTTGTCCCAAACACAGACCCAAAGCCCTAGCTGCAAACAACTTTATGATCATCCCTAAGAGCACACAACAGCAAATAAAACAGTAAAACTACTTTTAAAACAGTGCCTGTAAGTAACTCAGAGTGAAGAGACATATATTTGGGTGGACTTGATGACCTCTGAGGTCTTTTCCAACCTTAATGATTCTATGGTATCCCTTCCAATAAGCAAAACAGACCAAAAGGCCTAAACAAAACGCTTTAACCCTTTATAACAGAGTGAAAAAAGAGTAATCACTATGGAAATCTAGATGGCCAGATTTTTTTGGCAACAAAAGCTTGTGCACAGAAATTAACAAGCTAGATAAGTAAGCAACAGAAGCAAACTATTTAATATAAACTGCACTCAAAATATTCCTTGGATTCACCAAATAACTTAAACCATTTATTTCCATTTTGAATGATTTCCAAAGGAGATGCTATTTCCTCTACAAATGAATTTCAGCTGTCTCTGAGAAATATCAAATACAAGCTGCTAAACTAAAATAGCAGAAAGCTGACGGTCGTGTTCGCCAGTCCTATCACTGTTACTGCTCTGCTGAATACAACACACTGCTCAGTGCAGAACTGCAGAACTCTAGTAATTTCATCTACACAGACCACTTAGTATTGAAAAAGCAAACTTACTTGCGCTTTTTAATTTTAATAGGCTCGTCTTCATTTGCGTCCTCTGTAGATTCGTGCTCTTCTCTAACTGTAACAGATTTCAATAATACTTCAGATTTTATCTTTATGAAAAGTTTGTAAAGCAAAAACAAAGCTTTGTTGAAAAACAGCGGACAACACGTGGAGCAATAATGTGTCCTGACAAAGGAAGACATACGGTTTTCAGTCGCTTTCAGAATAACACTGTCAGAATTTGGTAGCAGGACTAAAAGACTTGTGGCCAACTTTGTATTTAAAGTGACAAACACTGACCTCTTATTTCCAGGGAAATAAAACCTCTGGCTAAACAGTCTAATGAAGCACATTTGGATCTCCCAATTACCTACTTGCACTTTGCTCTCCTCCAACTACTAAGCCCATGTGTCATCCCAGGATCATTTACTAGAACTCCTCCCAGCAGCCTCTTGAACGTTCCCTGCTCTTGGCAGCTGCTTCCAAAACTGTACTGAAGTTGATGTTCTCTAAGTTAAATCCTCTTCTGTGAGAGCCCATTTGTACATTATGGTTAATCTTTTCTGGCCCCCAGATTCCTCCTGCTTATAAAACAAACACAGTCCCTTTTTTTGGCCAGTAAAAACTGTGGGTTTTTTCAGCCTGTTGGCATTTAGAAAAAATATTAACTTTGTTAGTATCTACTTTCTTCAACAGACTTTTTTTTTTTTTCCAAAGGACTCTATAGATCTGCATTCTCACCAGCCTTCTTAAATTCCTAAGCTATATACATTTTTCAATATGCCCCTACATTACTCTCATTCATTTAAATGTTACTACTTTGGGAAATCAACACAGAATGAGTGATAAATTATATTCAGGTTTCTTAAGAAGGCACTAAGATGGGTCTTACTAAGTTTTTTTCCTTCTTCCATTCCTTTTTTGTGAGGAGGTTCTTGAATTATTTTGTCCACATCAGCTCTTCCAATTAGGTCATCTGGTCGGTCCCACATAGAAAGACGAGTGGTAGGGTTATAGAAGAAAACACGCTCATCACCAGTCCACACCACGCACCTGGAAATGTAAGAGTCAGACGGGAAGTCTTAGTTTATATCTTTGTCTTCATTTATTCTGCATACCTGCTCCCACATTCAAAGTCTGAAGCTAGCATAGTCACGGGCAGACCCAGGTTATACTTACTGCATGCCTACCC
>NW_010123352.1:16994-32796 GCF_000699245.1 Pterocles gutturalis
AATTACTGCTCTTCTCTGCTAGCAGATTTGAAATGCGATCTTAAAAATGCTTTTTATCAGGAGCTGCAGTTTTAGACAGCTGGATTGGATTTTGGGATATAACATACCTCATCTCTTCAATGCCCCAAAAATATGAGAAAAACCAACCTAGTGGTCTTGCCAGAACTTTATAAATGATAGGATGAAAGAACCACAGAGACAATTTTAAGGGAGACAGTTTTAGATATCAAACATTAATAAAATGCATTGATGGTTAAATTACAAAAATTAAAACAATATTCCTCTCTCATCAGGAAGATTTTTACCTTGGCCACCCAAACACACAAAGACGATTTACATATATTGCAGCTCACGTAACCTCACCACGCCATCACACACACAGGCACCGGGGGAGGGTGCCTGTGCCATCCAAGGGCTGATTTGGCCAGCAGCTGCACCTAGTCATCCCCCAAGGCACAAGGGCAAAACAAGTTCAAGATTATTTTTTGGCCACTATTTCATACCAGGCCAGGAGGAATCGGTGGCAGATGAAGGGGCTGCACTGGTGACATGCCTCCCAGGACTGGGGAAAGCGTGCGGCAGAAAGACCATACACACCCCACTGAACATCCTGAGCACTGGCACAGGGTGAACAGTGCTGGCTGGAGGATTCCAGCGCTATTTGAGACAGAACCGTACCAAGAACAGGATCTTCATGCACTAAGACTTGTTCTAACTACCCCCAACCTTCCTTGTGGCTACAGGAAACGCTGTTTCAGTTCTGCAGCAGCAGGCCAGCGGGAAAAGGCGTTACCTACCATGGGGTTCCTGGAATAGGAGTGGTTGCAACCGGCTTGGCCTTCTGAGCTGCTTTTTCTTCTTCAGTCATTTCTTCCTCTTTTGGCTCCTCAGGGAAAAAAAAAAGTTACACGATTCAGGCAATGACAGCTAACTAACTAGTTCTGTGCTTTTGCCTACTAAGCTACAATGAAGTTCACAGAAATCAGTATGAAAGTTTTAATTTTTATTCAAACACCCTGACATCTTCAAGGACTATGCTTTCTAAGCACAACAAAATGCTTTACAAGAAAAGTTTTTTGTTTACTGCAATGTAGACACTACAGACATTTTCTAGGACATGTGTTCCTAACAGACTAAACTTATCAGTTATAGCACATGGAGAACATGTAAGTTTTCTTTCAAAACTGTTCAAAATAAATAAACTAAATAGAGAAGAAAAGATATTAAAGATTTCAAACATTCAGGACAAGTTTCATTTTTATGAACACCTTAAAATCAGCACGAGAACATCATGTCTATGTAATTAGCTAACTTGTTTTCCATGTTCTTACTAATGTCTTAACTCACATCATCTGTATTTTTCCTTTAGATGTCCTTATTCCCTTATGGAAAAAAATTATTTTAAAAAGGGAAAAAAGCTACGAGTCCAAAAGGAAGGCTTTCAAAATCACCCCAGGAATTTAAGAACTCAAATTACTAACCATGTCTCCTGTCAATATGCCTGGTCTACAGATGCATCCACACCTGTAGGATGTAGGATTCAAAATGCCGATACTGACTATTTGGTTGCAAGGTCTTTTACCTCCTTTATAAGTTCTTTTATAGGTTCTTCTTTTGGCTCTTCTTCTTCTGTCTCCATTGGTAAAGGCTCCTCCGTAGGTTCTTTAATTGGCTCTTTAAGCTTCTCTTCCATTTTTTCTAAATAAAGACAGAATTTTCCTTAGTATTATTAAGAAACCATTACAGAACCACAACACATTTATTTTTATCGGTATGATTTTCCAAGCACAACAGCAAAACAGAGCTTATTTTTAATGTATTTTTAAAACTTTCTGTCCTTGGGCTTTACGGTATCTGCCTGTAAAGACATTATTATCTCCTGTACCAAGATCTACTTGCAACTAGAAAATGAAATATTGTAAGGCAGCCCATTATATTAAAAAGCTAACTAAAGTGTACCAACTGAAATAGCTCAAACATCGATAAAAATATCAACCAACAGTTGCAACACTGAAGACTACTTTCAGATTTGAAATGCTGCTGTTAAAAAATAAATTGGAGAAAATTCACAGAGAATCATCTGAGGATTGCTCTGTACCCATTTAAAAAAATAGAAAATGCATAATCTTTACTCAGCAAAAATGTTATTTGCTGTCTTAGATGTTTTTACCTTAGTAAAAAGAAGAGCTATCATTTAAACCTGAATTATTCGAAAGATGGGTATTAATTAAACCAGCTGTGTAAGTGTTCTGAATTTGTCCAAACAAAGATTTCTTGTAACTGAAAAATTCAGCAGACAATAAATGAAAGAACTGTTTGGGTTCGACTGGATTTGTTTTCCTAAAAGACCTTAAAGACTGAAAAAAGACTGATTTTTGCCCCTTCTTCCTTACTTACAAGAACAGTTTCCCTCCAATATAACAAAATCCACAGATACAACGTGGATTCAAATAAACAGAAACCACAGCCTACGTCCAGAATACGACTCAGTGATGCAGACAAGGGCAAGTAATCTACTTTTTCCTCGTATTCCAAATCTGTTTATATACTCCGTTTCTGAAGATCTGAAATTTAGCATTTCAATGATGTTTATTCTTCCCTGGTTTACCGTCTCTCGAACAACTGAATTTTTCCCTCACTTTCTATCTTTCTGCAATGGGGATCTTCTCAAACATGTATGTAAAATACTCACTTTCTGCTGGAGTGGAAACACGCATTTACCCAAGTGTCTCAGGATTTGGAAGCAACTCTAGAACCAAATACTCTTACAATACAGTGGGAAACAAAGAAACTATAACTTTTAGACTCAAGAGCAACTCAAATGGATACTTATAATCAGGATTTCAAAATATTCTTAAGGGGGATAAGGGATTAGAAATATTCTTGTTCACATTTTCAAACACACCACTACTACTGCTCTAAGCAATTTTGTCTCGTTTGCAGCTGTATTAAAAAAGTAAAAATACCTTTTTCTTTCAGTTCTTGGGGTTTTTCCCACGTTGACTCCAAAGTCCTGTTGTTATAATAGTAAGTCTTTCCATCTGCAGTTTTGTACTCTGTCCACTCGGAGACTGCTGTGGCTCCAGACAGTGTTGCAGGTGAAGCTGCAATAGCAACCTGAGGATGGATCATAGGAACGATGGGAGGGGCCATGCCTGGCAAGACACCTGTACCACGAAGAAAAAAAAAAAAAAAAGAGAGAG
This sequence comes from Pterocles gutturalis, assembly GCF_000699245.1. NCBI lineage: Eukaryota > Metazoa > Chordata > Aves > Pterocliformes > Pteroclidae > Pterocles > Pterocles gutturalis. Next base: position 20,198 of record NW_010123352.1, read on the forward strand.
AGAAAAAAAGAAAAAGGAAAGAAAACAATAAGTGACAATGAAGTATCTAAGAACCAAAACCTAGTACTTTCCCAAGTTAATTAACAAATAATCAACTAGACTTTTTTTCAAAATTAAACTGGAAAGCAATGCATTGTTACTAACTTTCCCTCCTGTGTTTTACAATCAGTAACGCCCGTATTACCAGGCAAGTTAGATAGCCTTTCATTTAGAGTAATGTGTAATTCTGCACAGCACAACGCTTGTTAGTTCTTGGACACTTGCTGTAACATTCAATATTAAGTACTCTATTTATTTAAAAAGTCTTTGTTAGATTTCTGTAGCAAATAATAATTTTAAAAAATCTACTCCAGTGTTTAATTATACTGCCATTTTAAGCAAGAGTCCTATCGCTCTTGAAAAAAGACAACAGGGGCTTGAATTTGAGCCATGAGCAAAACTCTGATAAATCTTAAATCCTGACTTTAAAAGAGTCAACATTAATTCAGAGCCTTGGATAAAAACTGATGAGAATGAAATAATTTCATACTGTGTGATGCTTTTGTTTAGCACTGCAGACTGATTGGAAAAAAAACTTTATTCCCATCCTACAGCCAAATGGCAAGTAAATAACTAAGAAAGCCAGAATGCTACGTTATCCTGTTATTTCTCTACTCATCCCAACAGAATGGATCTACTGAACATATTTTGAATTACAAGTTCTAGAAAACCAAATTGGATAGTACTAGAATGACAAGATCATAATTTTGAGCTTTTAACATTTATATGAAGAAGTCTATTTTTTAAAATCATGGAAAAGCACACATTACACATTGCCATGAAGTATTCTCAGTTAGTGACTGCTCTTAAACCCACAATTTGAAAAATTAAAATTTATACTAAGACGCACATCCACGCACACCAACATGCGAGCACAATCATGTCACTATACACGTGGAAGTAGGAAAAACAAAAAACCACACACAAGAAAATAAAAACTAAGAAGTATGGGCATGAGGAGATTCACAGTTATTACAGAACTCAATGATTACAGAAAACTGTATTGGATTTTTTCATATAAAATGAGCTAACGCTAACAGTTATTTGGGAAAGTTATTTCCTGGCCAAATACGATATTTGCATTTATACTGGTTTTGAAAATGAAGTATATATATTCATTCAATTGGGGAAGCAAATAAATAAATAAAATATAAACAACAACATTCACTACCATGCCAACTTACAGACAAAACGAACTAAGATGGTTTTGAAAATTACCGGTCTTGGTGGTAGCGACTGTCTTTACATACGGGCAGCTGACTATTTGCATCATTGCTACACCTGTAAAACGGATAAGCAAGCATGTTGGAAAGCTGCCATTGTACGTCAGCTACCACTGGGAGTCTGGATGCTACAGGTTTCCTGCCACAGTTTGGAATGCCATTTTCAGCCGGCAAGAGAAAGCCTCCCGGCAAGAAAATATGAACTATTTTTGCTCCAACATTTTATGCCAGATCAAATATAAAACTAACATTAGGTTGCAGCAACAGTGTCTGCCTACATTGAACCAGCTGTTTAGCAAATTATGGGGCTGCTATTAAAAAGAAAGAAAGTATTTCAGTGATGACTCAGGGGTTTAAGTTCATTCAAGGGGGAACTCGGCTCTCCTTGTAGGGCAGTAGCACGGGAAAATATTCTGCTAATGGTGCTGTTTTCCACGGACAGCCTCTGCTCCAACAGATCCATCAGAGGAGCAGTAACGCAGTAAAACCAACAGTCTTTGCTATTTTCAGTCTGCTGCTGCACTTGGAAAGCAGCAGTAAGAGTAGGAGGAGAGATTTAAACTAGCGAGACTAGCCAGGCATGGCAGGGGGAAAGCCAAGTCCATCCCAGAGGGAGAGCGGAGGTTGCGAGGGTCATTACAGAAAGGCTGGAGGTGGAAGAAGGGCGGAAAAAAGAAATAAAAGCAATGAAGCTGCAAACAGAGGTACACAAAGCTGCACTAGGTCAGTGGCAGCACACACTTTATTTTTCATTATCAAGAATGTCACGAGATGAAAAATGCTCTAGAAGCAGCACAACTAGCCCTCCAAAAGGTAGCATCATGCACTGGTCTGCTCTCAGCTCATTCAGAAATGACGCAGAAAGGCCACAAAGAGGAAGGCATCTAATCCTCTGAAATTAGACACAAAATTCAGTAAGAAATTATACAGGAGTAAGGGGAATGCATTTCCAAAGCCATTCCTTTTTGGGGTGCAGAAGGAAACTGTAGAAGTTCTCTCTATATTGGTCCAGTCTGGACCCTCAGAAACTGAAATACTTCAGAAACTTCCCCTTAAAGGGTTTCAATTCCATCATCTGAGGTTGGAAATCCTCCAGCATGAAGTGAAATTAAACCCCTGTGTTTATAACCAAAGTAATCGCTATTTTTCTTCATTAGAGATCTAGTATGGAAAGCATACAAAAATACTGCCAATTTATTTTTTTAAATATTCGTGAGAATACAGAATTGTAATGTTTTTTAATAATACTTTCAATGAACGGATCTAAAACTAGTTTTATTTTTTAAAAAAAGTATGAATTGAGACAGAAAAACATTGACTCAAACAGCACTGAATGAAGAGTTTGTCCAACTTGGGGGGGGGGGGGTGGAGTTCACATTAGGTGCTTGAAAATGAATCTGAAAATTCGTTTTGTGAAGGAAGTTTCAGCATGTTTTAAACCGGGTCAGTATAAATAACGCCATCTGTGGGATCACTGTCACTAGAGATACTGCAGCGCAGATAAGACTCAGCAAATACCCAAGCTGTTTCCTCTGCCAAGTTCATTCTCAAACATACAACTAACTTTCAACGTATGAATTAAGAGAAAGCAGACTTACTTTTTAAGATCTGAGATTACGAGATATCACTAATCAGCTCTTCCATTGTTCCGTCTTACTACAGTACAATACAGAGATTAACTTTGAAATCACTTGACAATGGTATTGTTCAGCTCTATGTCTGTTACCTGGAAGCAATCTGGCTGGTATTTTATCTAGTGCTGAAAGCCCCGAGCAGCTAGACACTAAAACCTCTTAAGCCTCACCGACTTCACCTTCTATTGCTATGAAGTAGTTTTGACTTCTCTTTACTTTCTAGTTTCTGTAAAATATTTTAAATGTTTCATTTTCTTTTACAGTCTGTATAAACCATTACAACCAACTCAGGCCAGAATTAGCTGAAAGAAGCAGACTGATTTTTTCTGTAATCAGGCAAAATGACAAATTAAACTCAGTGGAAGCACGCACTTAAGTGCTCGGTATCCTTCCTATGTACCGTGGGCACATCTCACTGCGAGAACAGGAGAAGAGGCCAGAACTCAGACCTGCTACCAGCAAAGTTCTGAAAAAAATAATTTTCAAAAATGAGTTTAAGGAGAAGATCAGCGTTCTTGCTGTCCTTCCTCCTCTATTGCACTACACACAGAACTTTCTGACTGCGAGCTTACGGAAAAGGCCAGCCCCAGCACACACACCATTTCCACTGGCACTTTACCGTTTTATCTGACAGTTCGCACTTGAGCAGATGATTATATCCTCCAAAGGCATGCAAGGACCCTTCACTCCAGGCTCACCCCTTGCCGGCAATATCAGAAAGGGCAGTTAAGAACACTCAGCTGACCACCTTTAAGGCTTAGCCCTTTGTATTGTTCTTCCAACCCTCACAAATACACAGACATCAAAATTCTCCCTCTAGCCTTTACCCATTTTTTGTTCAGCCTTGAATATCATGTTCAGAACAGTATTTGTTTCCTCCTGTCTTAAAACAATTTGTACTACACTGCAATTTCCTTTTCAAGCAAGTTACAGATTAAAGTAGCTTTGCCCAGTTATTTGAGAAGATTATCCTAAAAGCGGAGGCAACTGAACGTTGGTCCTCTCTTCTAGTCAGCAGAACTAACACCTGTTTTAACTACTTTGATGCTTATATCCTTTACCAAAGAAGGGCTCTAAAGGATTTCTTTTCATCCAACCAATTTGATGGATGGTAAAGGCCTCCCCCATCATATGGGCTGGATCAACGTCCTACAAGGATGGCAGAAGTTACCTCGCTCAGCTTGTACAGAGCCCAAACCACGAGGATGCTGCTCAGAGCTGCTGCTTTGTAATTAACTTGCATCCAACACAACTGCAGTCTCAAACCTTCCTTTGCAACAGAAAATCTTCAGCTCTTGGTATATACCTAGTGCCACTGCACGCTGAACCAGCATTAATGCCTTTCCTACCAGAAGGGGAACTCGGCTGTTTCCATGCAAACCGAAACATGGTATTTATCAGTGAGTGGCCTCAGCAAAGCTTTAGGAGGACCTCTGCAGCAATTACAAACAGCAGCCCAGTCCAAAATTTTGCCAGCCTAAAATTACTTCCTTAAGTATCTAAACATTTTATAAAAACTTAAGAAAATATGACTTATCCAGGAACCAGTGGGCTGCCACCTCAGATTTCTTCTTCACACCTAAAGCCCATGAATAATGCCCTAGCATCCTGAATGCCTTCATCCTGGTTCCCAGTTTAAACCTCAATGTTTTGCGTAAGCATTCAGCATCGTACTTGATAGTTGCAAACCAAGAGAACTGGAAACACCTAACAACATTCAGGGGTTATGCATCTCAATGGTAATTTTTCCTGCTCATATATATATTATTTTCTTTTAATTTTTTTGCTATAATCCATGACCTGACAAATACTTATGCACAAGACTTAAAGTCTCAATCAAGCAAGTAGAAAAAAAATAGCAATCTTGCAGTTAGTAAAATATAGTGCTACAATATTCTCAGAGTCACATGTGGATTCTGTCCAGAAGCTCACTTTTTTAGTAACAGAATCACAAGAGAGACACGTGCTATGAGATTAAGAAGTGTTTAATCTTTTCTTTTCCTATAATCTAAAAGAAAAAGGTTTACATGTTTAAATGTAGCTGTTTTCTGGTATGTATATCAAAGCACTAGAAGTATTAAAAAAATCATGTTCTTTGTTAATTAAAAAGTCTGTCTGCTAACCCTGAATTCTTTCAAAAATACTGAGTGGAGAGGATTCAGGCAAGTTCCATACACAGTGGACACATGAGTGCAAACAAATTGACAACATGGACATGTAGCGGACAAGACAATTACAGTTCGCCAATTTACCTGGAAGTGGAATAGGCATGCCAGGAAGGGGGACACGAAATGGAGGTACCATTACTGGTGGAAAAGCAGGAATTGCTGCAGTTGGTTGAGGTACTGCATGAGGAACTGCAGGAGGCAATGTCTGTGGGACTGGCTGGGGTACAGTCTGCACAGGTGTAGCAGAAGGAGCAGAGGTTGAAACACTGACTGATGGTGTGGCAACTGAAACACCCGAACTCGGGGTCTGGTCTTGTGTGGTAGGTGCTGATAAAAAAAAACAAAGAACACCTTGTATCTTAGACACTACAATATATTTGCTGCAAACATACTGGCTCTCTGTTTCCCAACAGATGTTATATGAGCAGATATGCTTAGATATAATCAGCAGGACAAAAAAAAACTTTGCCTTCTCTGTAGCATTAAATATTCACAAAGAAAGTCAATTTCAAATTTTACTTTGTCCCATTCTTTACACCTAACGAGTCTCTACAGCAGCAGCAAGGGTGTACCAAAGGACAAATGTAGGCTCTGTATCCCTGTTCAGAAAAAGAGAAAGGCAACACTGCAGGGAGTTTCAAATGGAAAAAGATTTTTCTCACATTAAATGAACACAGGTTCTGCTTTTTAACAATAATAGCAGCAGCATGTGCATGACAACAGCCTGTCTAAAACGATGGTTATTAAGCTGTGATCCAAGGACAGAAAAACGTCATTAAAAAAATATGTAAATAAGCAAGGAAAAGGAAAGTACTTTTGTTCAGAAGCTGCAGGAACTTTCTTGATCTTCAGTGCCTCCCAGTGGAAAGCTACACTACTAGCAATCAATCCTGTAATCCTTGCAGCATGACTGAAACCAGCACTTAACCGAGAATAACCAGTGCTATGCACCACTGGCAAATAGGAACCAGAGACGTGGCTGATCAAACTCACTGACCAGCCTTGCACATTTACACTGAAAGATTTGGTGGAGGGGACAAGGAACTGTGGTAAAAATTAGCTGATTAGAAAAAAAGATAAACCACACCAACTTATGACCATTCTATCTGGGCCTACTGGGCACTTTCGTCAGACGCATCCCCAATAACACACCAACATATTATAATAGAGATTTTTGATTTAAGTGTTTCAGAAAGAGTGAAAGTTCTCAGCACTGCCTAACATTTAGGGAAACAGAGCAGACAGTCAGTATGTGATTCATTTTAAGGCCTAAGTCAATCAGTACCAGACAAGGATGAAGCTCAGCCAGAGTCTCAGTCTTTCTATAGGCCAAGTCTGAGAGGTATAAAATTGTTTTAAATTATAAAATTTTATCACTTAGGCACAGACACCAGCAGTAACAGTTCTTGAAAAGCAAAGACAAAGTTTAGCAGGTAGAACAGGTAGAAGTGGAACAGACTTTCAGCCTTCAATAGTTGGAAATTTTGCTTCAGAGAAGGTGCATAAAGCGCTATTCCAAAAGCGGGATCAGTTCTCAAAAGCCTGGCATTAGGCCAGAAGCTAACATTCACCTCCTACCTGATTCTTGTTACTCAGCAAAAGGGTTAGAGTAGACTGTATTTCAAAGCAGCTGAATGCAGTACTAAGTTACCTCAAATTAAATAAAAGCCCTAAACTGCTTTGAGCAATACCAGTTATTTGCTGCTCTAGGGATCTGTCCTCCCTTCAGTGTTAAACGAAAGCACAATTTGAGGGTTACCCAAATTCAGTTCCCTTTCATACACAGGTCTCTAAAGTTTGGGTTAAATGGTGAGTTCAGCTTCACTTGTCTCACCTGTTACAGGGAAAAGATTAAATAATTGCAGGGGATGCCACTATAGACTATAGCTGGAGTTAGAATAGTTCAGCAATCGCTCATCTTCTGCACGCTCCTTGGCCTGACTCTGAACACGTTCCTGCCAGCGCAGCGACAGTGATCAAGACTGTCACACACCAGGGTTCCTGATCAGCGTAAGCGTTGTGCCCTCCGCAGCCCTGCGCACAGACAGTGACACTGACCAAGGTGCTCCCTAACAAGCCTTGGCTCACGCTGGGTGACCCTCCTCATTGCTTGCTGGTGACACACACTTGTGCAAACAGCACACGAGACATCTCTGTAGAGGTGCTCTGCACTAGAGGCACATGGTTAGCATATATATTCCAAAGTCTAGCAGAAATCAGACTATTTACATTATCTGCAGATGCTGTGTCTAAACATGTGCCATGTGCACACTGCATTGACTCAGTCCCCTTTCCTCTGGGGGTTCCCTCAGCTGGCAAACCCTTAAAAGCAAAGGCTCAGCCCATGTAAACAGCAGCAATCTTCAGACTATTATTGAAAGGTCATGAGGGAACAATAACGGCTTTACGGACTTTCTTTTTCCTCTTTTGTGCAACTCCAGCAAATGGGAACTTAGGAGGCTTAGCCAGAAGAATAATGCTAATCACAGGAATACATCAGCAGCTCTATTCTGCAATCAACCAGTTCTTCAGAACCCAGAGCAGCGCTCAGAGATCCTGCCTCTTAAAGCAACAGATGCCCTCTAGGAAACAAAGAGGAAATGGCTACAACTCTAACTCCTATCCGAGATTAACTCTTCTTGTGAAATACTGTCAAAAACAATTTAGCTTTATCTACAGTCAAAAGGAAATGGAGGCATAACAGCTCTGAGATTATGTGTAAAAGAGCAGAAGAAAAATACACAGAGACCTACAGAAAAAGGGTTGCATACTGATCTAGTATTACTCTCCTGAAGTAACTCTTTCAGACTGGAAAAAAAAGGTTAGCATGCAAGGTTCTTCTGGATTAGATACTGTACTTTAAACTCATACTCCACTTTATGTTGCAACAACCTCCTCCCGGATACCAAGTTTTTGCTGCAGTAAATCCCCAAAGCAGCATCCCCACCGCCTGCTGCCCACCACCACAAAGCTTGAGAAACCCTCAGGTACTCACTGGAAATTGTCTGTGAAACCGAAGTGGCTGTGGTTGTGGTAGAGGTTGTGGAGGACTGAGTAGTCGAGGATGTGGATGGAGACGCTGCAGATGCAGGACTACTGGTGGTCGGTGTGGAGGCACCTACTGCTTGTGCCTGGGCTTGCGCAGCCAGCATTGGCGTCAGCTCCGACTGCTGGATAACTTTGACCCCGTCTGGCTTAGTCCACGCTGACTCACGTGTACGTGCATTATAGAAATACACCTACAATTTAAGAACGTCAACGTCAAACAACTGGTGGTGGCTTAACCCACGACACTTATCTGGAGGGGGGGCATTTATAAATGGTCCAGTTCCTCCTGTTTTAAAAATAATTAATACGAGGATAGACAAGAGTGCAGGAGTTTACCACAGTGCAAGACTGTACATGACAACACCCTCACAACAGCAGTACACACCCATTGCTTCATCATTTCTGGTAACCATCTTACCTTGCCATCTGGAGTCTTGTTTTCTACCCATATCTCTTCAGCTGGGGGCATGGCTGGTGTCCCTGGGGCAGAGACAGGTGAAAAAAAAAGGGAACATCATACCAGGAGGTGGTGGCATGCTACCCATGGGAGGAGGCATAAATGGTGGTCTCTAAAGGCATATAATAACAATAGGGATGATGATGGTGGTAATAATAACAACAACACCATTTTCAAGCAGAGCTTTCCTTTATTAGCACCCCAGACAGTACAACTACAGTAAGGTTAACTCTACTAGTCCTGAGAGCTTCTTTAACAATCCAACACTACTAGCTCAGAGAACGCGGTTCCTGACAAGTCACCACTGACGCCAGAACCGCTGCAGTAAGCATTTCACATCTGAGATGCTAAAAGAAATGCAGAGCATCATAAAAAAGCGGCATGAAAAGAAGTGGAGTGAGAGAAAACTCCTCTCCTGAAAAGGAGAAAATATCCCAATGCAAGAAAGAGAAGGAATGCACGAACTGTTCCTGAATAACACTCAGACATCCCCAGCTGTGAATCAAAGATATCGCTGAACAGTCACACAATGACCCTCCCAGGGTAGAAATTAAAAAAAAATTACAAGTAAGCTTCCAATATATTAGCAGAGCAGCTGATCTCATTACAATCCACTATACTTCTTGATTTCCTATTAACTAAAATTCTAACTAGTGCTGATCTAAAAAAAAAAAAAAAGAAAAAAAGAAAAATATCAAATTATATTTTCGTTATTGCATCATTACAGGAAATCCAGAACTGCCCTACACACCACTGTTACCTGGAAGCCTGAACACCTGCTTTCCAACTCAAGGTACATTAAGTTCTTTTATTCTATTCATTTATTTGGACTGTTCTGAAATCTCCTGTGCATAACAAGTACAGTGAATACTTCCCTATAAAAAATGCAGCTGAGAGAATCCACCAAAGTCTGTACCCTACTCTGCATATACTACAACTGACCTACTTATCCCCGTCACTCCAGTTCTGACTGAACTTGTGATTCAAAAGAGCTCCTCTCCACCAAGGCAACACCACGACAGCTCACCGGTAAAATCCTCCCACCTCCGCACTCAGAACTGCAGACCAGGGCTCTGCTGAAGCTGGGCTGTGCGAGGGAAACCCAGCGCCACAGAGGCCCGGTGGCTCGGTGTGACACGCCGCAAACACGCGCCCTGAGCTGCACCCGGCCACTGAGCAGGGGAGTCCTGCCCTGGGTGGTTCTCAGGGCATGCCACGGCCTTGGCTTCTGTCTGCGTTTGGCTGCTTTTAGAAGTTCCCCCGAGATCAACATTTCTGCTGTAAGAGTGACATTTTAAACTGTTTTTTAAATTCGTGTACCAGCCCTGATTTTTGTTAAATGCTATTATGAAGTCAAGAGCACAGGGCGGAATTCAAAACAGAAAAGCCATTAAGGTAGCCACAGCCTCCCTTCCCTTCCTCATTTCTTCTCTACAGCTCCTCCGTCCGGCCACACGATGATCTTTCTCTTTACTGCTCTACAAGCTGTAAAAAAGAATCCAGTAGAGCTCACCTTTTGCCTGCTGTCGCTGCTTTCCGGCACCCCCAAAAAAAAGGGGGGTTACACCTTTCCAGGGCAGTCCCGGGAGCGAGGAGGGGTCCACAGTTCCCTTCAACTCCACTCCAAGCACGCCCTCTCCTCCATTTCTACCACTCTCCCCTTGCACCAGAAGCGGGATAAGAAGCTAGGAACCAAACACTGGGTGCAAAGCAGAGCACAGCGCTGACATGGCACGAAAAACCGAGACATGCTGGGTGCATGAATTCCGTGCACAGACTGAGCTGCAGAAGGGATGCTCACTGCATGGCAGGGTACAGCAGCAGTGCTGTGACAGCAGAGAGCTGAAGCACGCTCCAAACAGAAATCAAACACACAGATCAGGGAGACAGCAGCAGCCAGGCCTGGGGCTCCAAACCAGCTCTGGCTGATTCTTGATGCTCCAAGAAGGAAGCAGGGTCCTGTCCTCCCCACTCCATCCCAGCTTCACTGCACGCTCCGACACTCTCCACTGCTTCAGCGCTGCCAAGGCAGCGCACGGGCACAGGAACATTAACACCAAACAGGAGGGAAAATGGGATCGTAAAGCACCAGAAGAAAGGCACAGCAGGTGGAAATAGTCTTAAACTTAGATTGAGCCTTAAAACATACCATAGAACAAGGCCCTAGTACTGAACAAAAGGAAAAGATGACATTCAGTGAGGTGAGCGGGATGTTTACATCCCTCAAAGGTTCTGCTTCAGTCCTCAACTCCACAGAACTTAAATTTATTCAGCTGAGATGTTCCAACAAAATGAACAGTCACTTCACACCTCCCTGAGCAGCCCCAGTTCTAACACCATGCTTTACACGGGAGAAGACAGGGAGAAAACTGCTATGGAAAACCAGCACTGCTTCTTCTGTGCGCGGGGCGATGGCAGCACAGAAAATTAGGCTACAGTTGGGTGTGAGTTCATTTCAGATGAAAAGCAGCTTAAGTCCTTGTTCATGCTCTCACTGCTTCTTCTCATAGCACTGAGGTTTTCCCTACTCTGTCACAAAGAGTGGATGTAAACCGTTATTGATAAACCACCCGGTGCTACTCACCCCCTCGCAGCCCCGCCTGCAGCCCCACAGTCACTACCCTGCCCTAACAGCACTGTGCTCCGACAACGCTACTGAAATACATTTCTTAATCACAAATGCGTTGGACATTTCAAACTCTCCAAGTCTCTGAGAAACAGGCAAAAGAAACTAAACATACATCACCACAAAATACAGACAGAAACCTACTTGACTTGTGCCCAACAGGCTCACACTGTCCCTGCAGGTGCTAAGAAGGCTCCAAGTTTCACAACAGCAAAAGAGAACACAACACCAATGAACATCAGATAAAGAGCACTCTCCCTCTGCCAAGAGTAAACCCATGTCAGCACAAGGGCCACCTGCAGCCGCTCCAGTCCAGCACCAAGCCTACTCTTAGGTTTTTTCCCAAATGGTAAATGTTCCTTTGTCAAGGTGTTGACAATTTCTGGTGTCCTACTAACAAAACACCCTCCTGAAATAAACCACTCCTTTGTCACTTCTCAGAACTGCTGCCTGTCCACTTAACCACCGGTGATCAGTAATAATGAACCACCACAGCGACAGCAGGCGTGGCTCCCGCTGGAACACAAGTGGAATTCAGCTGCACCTCCTCTGTCAGTCATTCCCCCGCTAAGGGAACACCGGCAGAACCAAGATAACCCTCCAAGGCTTCACATGGGATTCAGAAACCCCAGCACAGCCAAATCCTGCGTTCTGCACAGCCACAGGGCACCAACACAAAGTCAGGCTGTAGTGAAGACTCTGCTGGTGAGCATATCCTAACTGCTTAATTGATTCATTTAGAATTGCCTCAAGGAGCCAAACAGAAGTTGCGCTTACATACCACAGGTATGCCTTAGTTCTATAACACCAGCTTTGTGTTTTCACCATGCCCTGCTATTTTTTTTCATACAGTTCAATGTTTCTCTTCTTATTATTGCCACACGTGAAAACAAACAAGAAAAATCCCTAAATCCCAACTGAACAAACCAAGAGACTGTCCCCTTGCGTACCTGTAAATGCGGAGGTCCCATGGGCGGAGGAATCCCTCCCGGAGGAGGCATCGGAGGCATGTTCGGGTCAAATGGAGGACGTCCGAAAGGGGGGCGAGGTGGTGGGGGAGGACCTCGCATCATACCAAAAGGTGGAGGTGGTCGCATGAGAGGCGGTGGGCCTCTCATGACTGCATTTGGCGGGGGAGCTGGGCCACGAAATCTCAGTGCCTGCTGCTGAGCCATTCTGTGGGTAAGGCCAAAGTGAAACAAAGTTCATTCTCATCTGCTGCTTAGCTGTAGAAAAATCAATTCTTACAATAAACAGCGGAAAAGCCTAAAAAAAATTGGAAAGGGTGTGGAAAAAACACCAAATTTGAATGAACAAAGTTAAGTGTCCAACTACTTCCACTGTTTCTTCCCCTTTGCAACCCCAGCTCTGCCAAAGCTCCTCCAACACGACCTGCCACTGATT
>NW_010123352.1:32849-33171 GCF_000699245.1 Pterocles gutturalis
GAGGCTCTGACCCTCCTGCAGCGCCAGTGCCTGCCGGGACCACCTGCCTCCTTCGCCTTTGCCACCTACGGTGGGACGTGAACCCGCTGTGCCCCCACCCCTCCACGCGGGGAGCTTTGGAAGGGTTATAGATAGGAAAACGGTCACCTTGGGAACCAACAAACGCTCTTCGGCTGCTCTCAGGAAAACAATTTTGCCCACCCTTCAGTGCCAGTGCAATGCCAATGCTGGCACGCTGACTCAGAATCGAGAAAGAGAGAGGTTAGGAGAAGGTGAGCGGCGCCGCACACGCAGCTCAGCGCCCGGAGCAGCCCCGCTGCTG
>NW_010123353.1:0-20479 GCF_000699245.1 Pterocles gutturalis
CGCCAAGAAATGATTCAGCCTAGGGAAATAACCAAATTTCTACCGTGTAGAGAGTTTTCACTTTAGGGCTCTTAAATAATAGCTAAAATATTATGACTTAATCCTCTAGATATACTTTTAAGTTTAAGGCAAGTAACTTGCAGTGAGGATTTAAACATGTGTCCCTTAATACTAGTCAAAATAAAACCTTTTTCTCTTATAATGTTTATCTCTTGCAGCTAGAATAGTGAGCTTCATCTGCTTCATTTCCAGCGTGCTGAAAGAGTTCTTTCTGAATAGACATCTGCTAAAACATTTTCTATCAAGAAGAAAGGAAAAGGTCTATTCCAGCCAATTATTTCCCCATCCCTCTTATTTTGATCATCTCCAGCATCATATGGAAGCCATCATTTGTAGAAAGTTAAAATCATATTTGTACCAGACAAACTGACTCCGAATATGGATTTTATTTTGGACACCACTGCATTTGACATGCTCACTATAATAAGCCATTTCTTATATTTAAATGGCAAGTATTTCTGTGGTAATTAGAATACAACATATTCTCCATCAGATGTCTGCCTGACTTGGGTAGTTTTCAGGATAACAACTGTCCAAGAAGCTCTGATGCAGTGTGAAAAAGTCTAACAGATGGAAAGTTTTAGTTCGTTTTACTGTATTTCAAAGTTTTATTTAGCTGAAACACAGGGCAACAGAAAGTTTAATAAAATGTTAAATGACTAATAACAAGGGCTTATCACTCATTTAAACCCCTGGTGTGGCAACACACACAAAGTTGTGATAACGTATCAACAGTACAAGGAGGAAATTAATATAGTTTTTTTTTAAGAAACATGGAGTTATCTTATAGAACTTTTACTGGTCAGAGCATGAAATAACAGAAATGAAAGCTTTTAAGAAGCTGCTTGTTTAACATCTCAGCAGAGCAAGTTAATGAGTATGAAAGTTTGCATAATTTCACATTTATATCTATAAATATTTTGATTTTTCCCAAGGAAAATCCCAAACTAGTAATAGCATCTCCTAGTTCCCTTTTGTTTCACATGTATTCCAAGATTTTTTTTTTATTCAACAGGAAGTGATAGAAGCCTATGAGGTAGGTAGCCACCAGAAATATCCTTGGTCTTAACTCAGGATCCATGTGTGACTAATTGTCTGAATTTGGTGAACATGAAGTTAATATTTCAGAAAGTTTAAACACTAACAAAATAAAATACAGGATCTTATTGACCACCAAATGCTCAGCTTGAATGTAATTTCTGTGTTAATCAGTTAAAGCCAAACAGAAAAGTCATCTCAAACCTGGATCAATAAACAGCAGCAAAATTATGTCAGTATTACAATTTTCTGAAATGGGAGTTGGAGTTGAGAGAGAATATTCTGAGCAGAATTATTAAAAGCTAATAATTTATAAATATAGCAACAATAAAGATATGCTAATTTCTCCTTAAATGTTTGAAAAATATTTTTGTCTTACTTACAATTCAGTTACATGACTGATGTGGAAATATTATTATTAAATGTCGCATGATTTTGAGTTAAGTAGATATTGAATACAGACTGAAATAAAAACACTCTTGTTGTTGACCTAAAAGTGTTTAAGATTGGCAGATTTTGAAGAGTTGAGACTAGGTAGGACAGTATGTGGGAAATTAAAGATATAAGTGAAATCTAAAGAGGCAAATGTCACTCCAAGAAGGCCGGAGTAACATAACTTATTTTAATTTATTACTGGAGAGACTAGGGGTATGAAACAAATTTTCCAGGTTAAATGGTTGTCAGTGTGTGTTTCCTCTTTCCTAACTGTGTTACATGAAAGGCAAAAAAGGGAACAGGTGGGTCAAGGAAAAGGCTATAAAAGTCCCCACAATTATTCATTCTGAATAATTTTGGTCATCTTACTTATGGAATGATTTAAAATAGGCTTAATTACTACACTTTTTATCTATGTTAGTGTAAGGCTAATATGCTGCTTCATTAGGTCTCACCAGTGTTTATAAGTAGCTTTCCCAGCCTGAAGAGTATGAATGTAGAAAAGTCTAACTTTTCTCCTGAACTTTTGGATGGGAAGGGACAAGGAAGTGTATACAGGAAGTTAATTAGATTGGCAGGCTCTCAGGGATACATTTTTTACAGTGTATGATGTATTTTGTGTCCTACCAGTGTTCTCCGTTTGTTCAATGTACATATGTTAGGGTAGTGCACCTTTTAAGATTTTTCATAGACATACAGGTGAATGAGAGGGATATTTATTTTGCAGATGGTTTGCAGCAGAGCTTAAGGCTAGTTTAACTGCATTAATGGGTAAGATTTCTTTCCTCTGTGATTCTAGTCTCCAGGCAAGAAAAATCAATAAGCTTTGGAACCTTATTAGGATTTTGAAAGAAAATAGGTGTTCCTACCTTTCCCCATCACAAGTAACAATATTCTGTTTCAGACTTACACTTACTACTCAAGTTTCTTGCTCTTACTGAGGACCTGTTAACTGTCTGACAATTGCTTACAGTAGGAAGAAAGTGTCCATAATGGACAGTCCAAACTTTACCTTGTTGTAATTTAGCAGAAGCACAGTAGCATCTTTTTTAGAAGCAGATGCTTTAGTTCTCGAACTCGCTCCAGCTCTTCAACTGGAAAATTAAAATGGGGATGGTGTTACTTCTAGTTCCTGGAACTGTATTTACTACATCCTAAAGTGTGGTATTTAGAACCACAGGTAAGTAAATGGACTTGCCAAAAATTTTGGATTTGTATTTGTTTCACACAGAAAAAAATTTAAAGCTAAAAACTAGAGTAAACCAACAAGGGGGGAAATTAAGGAAACAATCTAAATGAGAAATATTTCTTTTATTCCAACATCAGAAACATTAGTTAGTCTCTCATATCCTGACACTAGAACATAGGTTAAAGCTTTCCTTCCCACCACACAGAAGTGCAATGGGCACAGAAAGGGATCATTGTATCTAAGAATACATTAAGCTGAAAAGACAATTCAGAAATACAGTTCAGAGTCACATGCTACCACCACTGCATAGAAAGGGGAATCCATCCAAATGCTTATACACAGAAGAGCTTCATACAAATTTCGTTGAGAACAAGAATATAAACAAATTAGAAACAGAAACATTAGGCATTCACGTGACTGGATGGGCCACATTATTCACTCCTGAGACCCTACAGCCTTTGCTTTTTGAGCACATATGCGATAGGCTTTTCTTAAACTTGGGTATCCATGAAAGCTGGCAGTTCTGAAAGAACCCACAAGCATAAATCAAAGTACATTCTGCATTATTATCTTTTCATGTTTTGTCTCTCAATTCAGTTCAAATTAAATTTTATTGTAGCTTTTGTTAGTGTTCAGAAGTACCAGCCAAATTATGCCAAATGTTTTCCAAAGATAATTTTGTTCCTTTCTTCAGTGGTGAACTACAGGATCTTAATTGTAACTATTGCAATGGCCAAGTGTTATTTTGATCTCAAATTGCTGAGGATTTTGTGGTCCTGAAATGCAAAAGCTCCTATGATGACTGCTAATTGCAACTTCTAATTTAATCTAGAGCAAGAATGAAAACAACAGGTTTGCCATAATACACTGAATTAATAAGCTTTTTTTATCAATTTGTATATTGCACTGATTTAAACTGCTAGAATTTGTTCACAGTTATCTAATTAATTTCAAATGCATAGATAACATTGTTGTCAAACCGTGCTGACTTAATTTTCAACTTGCTTTTAAAAGACAGAAGTACATGAACCTTAAGCTGTTCACTGTTATGTTTCACTAACTGTATAATGACACATTTCACCAAAGAGTATGGACATATTCTGTTTTATACATGTGACAGACAGATCTGCCTCCAACTCATGTATGGCTTCATTTAAAAGGAGTAGAGGTTTTGTAGAACATGAAGTACATAAATAGAATTAGTCCTACTGGATATTATCAAAGAAATATTAAGCATGGTTGAAAAATGAATTTGAATATGTTTTAATTTTTTTATTCCCATGCACATTTATTTATTTAATTTTATAAAATATGACTTTTAATTAATTTTAACCTTTTATTTATTTATAGAAAAATTTACAGGGCAGAAATTTTTTTGGCAGACTAACATTAAAGAATGTTCCAACAATGTCTTTTTTAATGGCTTCATTACATGACATGGTCAAGGACAGATTATACATGTCCATAACTAATTAAATGGGATAGTTTGACCCTGGCTTGACACCTGGTGCCCACCAAACCACTCTATCACTCCTCCCATCCTCAGCTGGACAGGGGAAAGAAAATAGAACTAAAAGCTTGTGGGTCAAGATAAGGACAGGGAGAAATCCTTCACCAGTTACCATCACGGGCAAAACAGATTCAACTTGGGGAAGTTAGTTTTATTTATTACCAATCAAATCAGAGTAGAGTAATGAGAAATAAAACCAAATCTTAAGACCACCTTCCCCCTACCCCTCCCTTCTTCCCGGGCTTAACTTCAGTCCTAATTTTCTCTACCTCCTCCCCTCCAGTGACATAGGGATGGGGAATAGGGGTTGGGGTCAGTTCCTCACATTGTCTCTGCTGCTCCTTCCTCCTCAGGGTCAAGACTCCTCACACTCTTCCTCTGCTCTCCTATGGGAGAGAGTCCCCCACAAACTTCTCCAATGTGGGTCCTTCCCACAGGCTACAGTTCTTCACAAACTGCTCCAGCATGGGTCCCCCATGGGGTCACAAGCCCTTCCAGCAAAACTGCTCCAGCCTGGGCTCCTCTCTTCACAGGACCACAGGTCCTGCCAGGAGCCTGCTCCAGCATGGGCTTCTCACGGGGTCACAGCTTCCTTTCGGCACCCACCTGCTCTGGCGTAGGGTCTTCCCCGGGCTGCAGGGGGATCTGCTCCCCCGTTACCCTCCATGGCTGCAGGGGCACAGCTGCCTCACCATGGTCTGCACCTGGGGCTGCAGGGGAATCTCAGCTCTGGTGCCTGGAGCACCTCCTCCACTCCTTCTGCACTGGCCTTGATGTCTGCAGAGCTGTTTCTCTCACATTATCACTCCTCTCTCTGGTTGCTGTTGCTTCTTACGTATGTTACTACAGAGGCACCACCACCATTGCTGGTTGGCTGGTTGGCTTGTCATTGGCCAGTGGCAGGACCATCTTGGAGCTGGTTGGCATTGGCCTTATCAGACATGGGGGAAGCTTCTCTCATCTTCTCACAGAAACCACCTCTATAGCCCTCCCCCCCACCCTGCTACCAAAACCTTGCCATGCAAGCCCAATACTTTAGAGTGCCCTGGAAGAACAAATGCAGTTTTATACTGAAGTTTCAAGTATCTATCAGATTCTGAAGTAAATACGAACCCTTGTAGTAGTAAATACCATTTTGCATTTTCAACTGCATGGTCATTCCTATAGAATGGTCCCAAACTTAATTTAAACAGACACCCTTAATTCTGTAGGAGAGATTCAGATTTCAATTACGGCACTACACATCCAGCATAATTCCATTGTCTTCTACTGGATTTCTTCCAAAGAAACTGAGATCAGAGTCTGGCTGGCTGAATTTGTATGATAGTCTTGGCAGTGTTAACCTCCCGTGGTGTTTACTGCTGGCTCCTGCTGCACTTGAAATTCTTACAGTGTCTTTCAGAAGGTAGTACATCTGGGGGCCTGACCAGTTCTGAAGTTTTGTAGAGGCTGGTACATTATGGGAAACAGAGTTGTCTGGTATCTTCATGCCCCAGGATATAGGTGCATTTCTCAAATAAGTACTGAAGAATGATACATTTATTTTAATGGTACATTTATTTTAGTCCGTTCTGAAATTTCATTCACTTGCTGATGACAATCCATGATAACCTGTTGGTTGGACAGTGAGGAGCAATGATGTCAAACAGACATTTTCCTTTAAGATTCAACCTGCTGAAAATAATATTAATATGTCTTAATTCATGCCTCCTTTTCCATATCCCTTCAAAAAGGAAAACAACATTCATTTAAACAAGATGCACTTTTTTCCTACGGAATCTTAATAATTTCATTTAGCAGCTCATCTGAGTATGTGGTTTCAAGTCAGTTGCTTTATTTGTGGTATAATCTTTGGCATTTTACAAGTAATTCAACAATGTGGTTGAAAAGTCTTAATTAATTTCCTCAGTTCATTTCTTCATATTAGTAGTCAGATAGCCTATCACAAATTTGAACAGTGTTCAAATTTATTAAAGAATAATCACGTTATCATCTATGCTGAAAATAACTTTCACATTTCCTGCCACCTCTTCATTTTTTTTTACCGTGAATTTCTGTGATCCTGCTACTTGCTGTTTAGTTCATAGGCTGAATCTGAAAAGAGTTGTAGAAATGAATGCTACACTTCAGAACAGGAATCGAGATGTAGGATTGTACACCATGCAATCCATGCATATTAAAAGAAAAGTGTCTTAGGTAAGTAAAAGAAAAAATATGAGAAACAAGTTGTGCAGGTAAAATAATAGGACACAGTAAGCTCTGATGTTTCACTGAAAACCTAGTCAATATGACACAGGATTGAAAATAGGTATGTCCATCTACATGGAAACTTCTTAGGACTGTGACTAAAAGTGTGCTCTGAAACAAACAAACAAATAAAAACAACCCAAGCAAAACCTCATTCTTTGAAAAACATTTGTCTTATTAGGTTGAGATCAGCAGCATGCCAGGATGCTATGCAGAGAAGAAAAGGTTCACAACCATCTGACAAGACTGCATTGAACAGATAATTGTCTGTACTCATCATTGTACGTATACCCAGGTTAGTGCAGGGCTGGGACTTAAGCTGCTTACCAGGAAATGAGTAGTCTTGAATTGTGACCTTAGAATTGTTTCAACAAATTACTCTTCAATGTAAAATGCATAAGCCATCTTTGGGTGGGTCCATCCCATGTGATGCTGAGTTGCTAACTGTGTTATTTAGGAGATGAGCTTGAATCTATTCAAAAAGAAGACCAGGAATGCAGATTTCTTACTCCAAAGTATTCTAACTCATATTTTTTTGTAACTTCTGGTAAAAGACAATTAGTGTGCTATAACATAGCAGAGACTGGAATGCAAAACCACTGTGCAAGTGCCAATAAAGTCTTACAAAAATAAATTAAAGTGCACACATTCCAAAACAAGCAAACAAACAAAATTGGGTAAGTAGTAAGAGATCACTTAAAATTTTGACCTAATTTGGTTGCAAAATGAAAACTACTGTGGCGATACAAAATTATCCTGGGAATTTTTTTCCCTCCAAAAAATCGAAATTGCACAAATGTGGTTAAACAAATCAGTTATTTGGATAACATATGTTCATTGAACAAGGACTTATCTGTATCCATCCAGGTGTATGTTCTCAGTAGGGAGTGTGGCATCCTGGATTCTGTATCCAGAAAGTACCTTTAAATTATTTTTTCTACATTTCTGATCTTGTCAGTATGTGTTAAACACCTTTGGAGCATGCCTACTGCATTAGAATTCAGAGGCAACTTATTTGCCTATTTTTCTAATCTCTCTTGCATTTGGTTGAGACTATTCTGGACATGCACAAATATTGAGCTTGGGCAGCTTGCTGCCAGCTGAGGGGAGTTCAGCGGTCAGTGAGGGAATTAACTGCATGCCTGGAGGAGGCAGTTTGTCTTGGTTAAATCTCAAGAAAGAGACATAAAATCTAAGTCTTCTGGTTCCAGACACCATCCTGATATTTCAATGAAGTATGTATTGTTTCCACTGATGGAACAACATGCTGCACCTTGGAACCCTAATTTTTTACACTGTTGGAATACAGATATGAGTGTCAATCCAAGTCTCCCTTTCCATTCTTTTCCTCAAATCGCTCCAGATTCAAAGGAGAAAATATGTTAGGAGTTTAATCCAAAAGTTTATAACTCCTCCTGCTTGCACCAAACTTAATCCTCCAATATTATTTCAAAAGATACCTTTTTATTTAGGAACGACTCTGGACATCTGGTTTTTGATGGGATTTTTGTTAGTGTAATCAGTATTTTTATTTATAGGTATATTTTTCCAAAAAAAGGATCCCTTCTATGCTTGAATACGAATTTATCTAAACAATCTTGCAATATTTATGAGATATGTTCTGTTGCCAACTTTCACTTGATTAAATCCCTAGTGTTCTCTTCAGTTTTCCTTGTGTGTTATGCAGAAGTTGTGAGTGGTTTTGAAACAGCCATTTTTATTTCCCTGGTAAATAATATGTTTAAAAACTAACTTGCTGTAGCAAGCAGTTATGCCAAACATAAAACCAGACTACTACAGCTCTGCTCAAGAATTTACATTAACTGAAGGTACTATCATTTTGGGACAGTTTGTCAACAGAGAACTCAAGAGATGCATAGATCTAACTACCATTTAAGTAAAGATGATAGAATCATAGAATCATAGAATGGTTTGGGTTGGAAGGGACCTTAGAGATCAAGTTACAACCCCCTGCTATAAACATGGACACCTCCCACTAGACCAGGTTGCTCAAAGCCTCATCCAGCCTGGTCTTGAACACCTCCAGGGATGGGGCATCCATAACTTCCCTGGGCAACCTGTTCCAGAGTCTCACCACCCTCACAGTAAAAATTTTCTTCCTAATATCTAGTCTAAATCTGCCCTCTTGTAATTTAAATCCATTACCCCTTGTCCTGTCACTGCATGCCTTTGTAAAAGTCCCTCCCCATCTCTCCTGTAGGCCCCCTTCAGGTACAGGAAGGCAGCTGTACGGTCTCCCTGGAGCCTTCTCCAGTCTGAACAACCCCAACTCTCTCAGCCTGTCCTCATAGGAGAGGTGTACCAGCCCTCTGATCATCTTTGTGGCCCTCTTCTGGACCATCTCCAAAAGCTCAATGTCCTTCTTGTGTTGGGGTGCCCAGAGCTGGATGCAGAACTCCAGGTGGGGTCTCACGAGAGCAGAGTAGAGGGGGAGAATCACCTCCCTTGACCTGCTGACCACACTTCTCTTGATGCAGCCCAGGATCCGGATAGCCTTCTGGGCTGCAAGCGCATGCTACTGACTCATGTTCAGTTTTTCATCTGTCGACACCCCTAAATCCTTCTCCTCAGGGCTGCTCTCAAGCCAAGGTGGCATATAGTATGCTTTGGGTAAGAATGGAATGATGAAGTGTTAAATGTAAATCTGAATTTCTTAGCTTTTTTTCATTTAATGCCACAACCCTACAGATTTTCCAACTTAATTGTCTGTCCCAACAGTAATTTGTTCCACATAGTTCTAACAAGTCTGTGTCTAGAGACGGAGAGTTTATTGATAGTAACAAAGCTTTGTTATAGATTTAATATTGTTTTCCTTCATGCATTTTTTTACAGTATTCTTTAATCAGTGTCTTCCAAGCACTGTGACTAAGAGCTGCACACAAGGACTTTGCAAAACTACAGTAATAGTTAAGATATAAGAGATAAGATTGTGAGACATAATGAGGAAGATGGGAAGTAATATTTAAATTAAGGGATCTTGAAGTCATTTGAACTGAGGGATCCCCTTTAGTTGTTTGTTAATGCAACTTGGGCTTCAGCAAAAATACAAGTTTGACTTTCAACAACGGAATGCAAACAGGCTTGCAAAATGTAAAAAAATACTTTTGAGATGGATGACTATTATTTTAACTATTTAAAATTTACTAACTGCTTTAGTTTTACAGAAAGAAGAAAGGAACTGCAAGCGGAAACCAAAATCTTTACTAGTAGAAATGCTAGAAGTAACACTAAGTGAAAAAAAAGAAAAGCAACTCAGTCAAATAATTTTCTTTTAAAATCTCACTTTAATGTCTTGAGAAGTCTCTTGCTTCTGTCTAGTGATGTGAATATAAACTGTCCATTGCATTTACTGAAAAAAAAATCCATCTAAACTTGCTGTTCTGACCTAAGAGGAAATCCCAAAATATGAGAGCATGTTATGCAATG
Organism: Pterocles gutturalis; assembly: GCF_000699245.1. Classification (NCBI taxonomy): domain Eukaryota; kingdom Metazoa; phylum Chordata; class Aves; order Pterocliformes; family Pteroclidae; genus Pterocles; species Pterocles gutturalis. The sequence continues at coordinate 9,927 of NW_010123353.1, forward strand.
CTTTTAGTAATTACTTTTGTGTGTCAGTAAATGTATTCTTAGCAACAAAATACCTTTTATTATTTGTTAAACCTTGAGTTCTGGAGGCAATTATTTGAGAAGAAGGTTGTGGTATACCAAAAGACATAATGTTGCCCCCAAGATAGTATAACATTGGATTTAAATATACACTTACTGCATTTTTCTCTTTTCATGAAACATCAAATGTACAATCACAACAGACTTACATTTCTAGAATAGTATTTTATTGTCATCTTTCCATTTAGAACTAGAAACCAGTCGTACATATAATTGTACTGAAACTGTTTTGTTGCTCTTATCTAGAGGTAACAGCATTCGATTCGAGTAATTGTATTTATTTTGAATTTTCTTATAGAATCTAAATAAAATAAACTATACATGCATAATATGCTTACATATACCTATAGATAAATACTTTTTTCTGATACTAATTCTATGTATGCTACTAATTTCAAAATTACAGTGTAAAGATATACACAAGTCATTACATCTTATTTCACTGTTTTTTGGCTTGCTGATAAAATCTTGTTCCTTACTGCTCAGTGTTATTTTCAGAAGTCAGTTGATGAGACCTCTAGTACGGTGTTCTAGAAATTGTTATATGGTCTTTCAAGCTTATTTTCATATACTCGGGAAGATCTCAGTTCCATAAAGACTTCTGCAGTTGACTTTATGTAACATGTAGCTTGTTTCCACCTACTACAAAAAACCTGAAATCAGATAAACTGGTTTTGACTTAAGAATATGTTGAAAACATATGTTAGAATATTCTTATGAATGACTGCCAATTTATTGAAAGGTTGCATTCTGAGGTACTGAGAACTGATTGCATGAATATACTCAGTTCTGAAGCTATTAAGAACTATCTCCTGTGGAGTGTGTGTTGTCCGTAACCTTCGATTTTCTGTACTGTTTTCTGGTTTTCATGTTATATTCCATGTCTTCAACAATTGCCTTTATTTGCCACATCTGGATATTTAGAGCCACAAAGGAGAGATGCTTTATTTTCTTTCCTTTGGACATTTGGAGTCTCCTTTCACATTCTGTCTCTTTAGTCATTAAATGCTTTTGTAACAACTCGTACCTTGTCATAAGTGGTATAAGATGTTCATATGACTTTGCATTCCTCATGTAGATTGTTTATGAAGGTCTTGCATCCATTTTCCACAAAAAACTCTTCAACTATTTCTCAATATTCCCTTTGTTTGTGAAGATTTTTCTTAAGAAACAGATTTTTGAAAGAAAAATCTTTCCTTAAGGAAAGATCCTTAAGATTCTCCATCAAACCCACTTTCACCTCAAAAGAGATGAATATTGACTTCCATTTCCAAGAAAGACATACAAGCAAAAGAAATTTGAAGAGTGAGACCTCAGATGGGATAAACGGTAGTAGCCTCACTGAAGTCCAAAGATGCTTTGGTTGTGGTCCCTTCTTTTTAAGCAGGGAGCTAATGCATGCAGTGTGAATATGACTCAAAACTTCTTATTTTCATCCCACTACCTATTGTGGTCTCTCTTTGTGTCAAGCAAGATGTTCTTTAGTTAAACCATAAGATTTTATTTACTTATCTTTAATCAGCTGTAATCTTGCTCTGTAGCACATATAACATAATTATATTGATTTCTCCAAATATTTAAATACATGTAGGGGTTTCTAATATTGAGGAAACTTTAATATTTTGAGAATTTAGCCAGAGATAAAAATATTGGTTTTTTCAAGCATTTTACCTGGGAAAACTTTACAGAATGCATTGAGTAAATTATTTAACAAATATTCTTTAAACAACTCTAATTGTCACTTCCAGAAGCTACTAAGTTAATTTGTCTTTGACAGTCTTCTCTGCAAGAACAAGGTCTTACAGATACAGGTTTTTTTTTTTTTTTTTTAAATATAAATTATCTCAAGACTCTATCTATTATTCATAGTAATGACTGTCTCTCTGGCTGTCAGCTTGAAAAAAACCCCAGTGCTTTAAAACACTGAAAGAACATTAGTTAAATACCTGCAGCATTAGTTAATCTCAATCCATTTTTCAAAGGTTGTACTTTTAATATAATTCCAAAACAAAGCTTGAGTAGCAGAAAGGAAGTTAGATGAATCTCCACCAAGATAGGAAAAATATTTCAAAGCAAGACTGAAAACCAAAATAGCATTTGAAGTACAATTATAAGCCAGGCCAGAGGTTTTGCATGTTTCACGCACATAAGGAAGTCAACAGAAATTAACAGAAAGATAATTCTGCGCTTCAGTGAGAGATGAATCTTACCAGCGACACAGCAGGTGGAGGTACAGACATACACACCTTTTTTAAGAGTACAGTGAGATTTACATGTGACTTTCTCTTTCTTCATGGAGATTATTCTGGTTCATTGGAAAAAGTCATCAAAGTAAACTCATCAGATGGCTACACAAAAGAACATATTATTACTTAGCTTTTTAATGTGTCAAGATAATAAGCAATCTGAATTCAGATACAGCTTGGAGAGAGTTCTTAATACGAAACAAAAGTTAGTTTTCACTTTTCTCTAAATTTATGCACTGCCAATAGAGTTTTCCAAGTTTTTTGTCAGTAAGATACAAAGAGTTATTTTCTGCACAAAGCTCATCTTCTCTCCTAATAAAAATTAAACATAGATCCCAGTGAAGTGTAGGGGCTGAAAGTCAAATTCTTTGTTTTACTTACCACCACTCAATTTTATACATGTGGCCATCAACATTCAGACTTGCAAAGCTTCACATTTGCAAACCCAGAAGAAAAGTACTTCCATCGTTCGTTTTTTCTTTTGTTTTCTTTAATGTAATCTCAGGGAAAATGAGTACAGTTTACTCTTCATCCTTTTGTACTATGTGCAAAAGTAAAGTCAAATTTGGTCTTTTTGTTTTGATGTATGGGTTGTTGTGAGACTTTTCTATTTGAGGAGAACAGTACCGTGATAAGCAGAGGTTAATGAAAGTAATGTATATAACTATAAATACCAGAATTATAAAGGATCACCCTAGCATACCACAGCCCTATAATTGGCTGCAATAATTTTATGCTTCTGGCCATCAGTTTGTATTTGACTTAGGCATGCAGCTCTCACTAACTCTGTCTACAGCTGTGACAGCTATGCCTTTTATAACTCTTGTGGATGAATTGCTTGGCTGTGAGATAGGACAATCAAAATTTGCTTCTGACGGTGTTTTGGGTGAGAATGGCTTGAAACAATAGGGTTCTTGCATGCTGATTTCAGCTATAGTGAATTTACAGATATACTGACATTCCTCATTTAACAAAGCATTCTCTGAACCATGATATAGTGTCACTTAGTATGGTGACTGACATCCACTGTAATTTTTGACAGGATTTACCTCTCAATCTGTTCTGTCCAACATATAGTACATTAAATGTCAGCCAATTAGTTCTCCAGTTTCTTAATAATATCATATGATTTAATTAAGCTCTGACGAGCAGACAAGATAGTCATAATACCAACTTATTTTAAAAGCTATTAACACAATGCAAAAATCCCAGCTCATTAAACTTAAAGACTCCTTACTATAACTTTATGTAGTTTTATCTTGTCAACTCTTAATTAGCGGCAACAGCATGAGAAGACTTTAATTTCTGGAAAGCTAGCTGTCATTAACTGCTAGCTTAATTTGAATTAGCTTGATACTCAGACAAGATAACTGTAAATGAAAACTTTTACCTATCAGTAATTTTTACCTATACATTATCTCATGTTTAGCCTTTTAATTTGAAAAAAAGGCTTTGATGACTGCCTAATAATTTTCTGCTTATTTTTTTATGTTGTTAATTCATTAACAAAACATTCATGTTGAAGTAAATGGTATGATTTATTTTAGTTTAATGGGACCAAGAATAATACAAAGACAATAATTCTGAACAGATTTTTCTTGTTGTATTCCTTGGTATATCTTTAGTCTAGTGTGAGCATTAAACATAAGGTGATGTATTCTCGGATTTATCTGACATTTACTTAGTCACTGATGAAGTGTTCTCAGTGTCCTTCCTGAAACTGCAATAATAAAGAAAACTGAAATAATGCTATTACTTTTGACATTACGTGAGTCTGAAAACATTTAAAATATTTTACGCACTAATAACAACTTTATTTTAATTTGAATTAAATACTCTCGTGTGTCTAAAAGAATCAGTAAGATAAGAATCAAAAAACTGGACAAGCACCCATGTTACTCCGCATTCTCCTCATGATGTTCACCTCACAGCCCCCAGACCTCTCAGCTGAGGCATGGCCTCTACCCTATGTGATTGCTATGTATTTAGTAATGCACAATGGATTTCTCTTGTCCAGGAGAGATTTGAATGGATTTTTTTTTTGGCTTTTCAGCTTGATTGCAGATATGTTTTTCAAAGGAGCTATGATCATCAGTTTGTCTAAAGGCTATCAGGTACACTTCTTGCTCCTATTGTACTTGTAGAAGAATTTATTATTTAGATTTCTTCTAACAGTTATTTCTCAACTATTTATTAAATAATACTCCACAATTGGACATAGACAGTCAAAAATTCTGTTATAAAAAGATGACCAGTAGGAAGGTAAAACTGAGCATTTTTCTTACTGGAACTTTTCTCAAGGAGGATTCACCTTCACATATGGAGTTAAAAGCACAGTTTAATATTGCACATCACAGCCAGGCTGTCATGTAAAAGGTTCAGTCATATTTTTATTTACTTACCTTCTTATTTTGATTTTACTATTCCTGAATTCCAAGCATTTTGAATATTCTTCTTTTTATCCATGCATCCTTACCTGAATAAGGTGTTCCAGATGCAGCTCAAAGAGAAACTTGGAGAAAATAATGCTTCTTTATTCTGTTTGATGATGATGTTAATTTTGCTGTCAATTCATGTGGCAAACTTCTATCTGAAGAGATGCTACATGTAGATCTTTTCCAGAATTTCCAGACTTCTTTTTTTCCTATTGCATGTGTTCTTATACGTACTCATATATATATATACACACACACATCACAAATTACTTTTCCTGTCTACATTATCTTCTCTCCTAAAATTCTGCACCATATGAAAGCACTGATTAGTCAGTACTGTTGTGTCATGTCTGCCTTCTGGAGAAACTGGGAAGAATCCATATAGCACTGAAAGAGTTTCAGAATCCGTCTAATGACCTATCAATTTGCTGCCTCGTTCTTATTGGGCTTATCATAGGCACACTATGCAGGGCTGGCCTGCAAAATGATTTAAGGTTTGTGGAAATGTGGACTGGCTCTAATCTCACCTAAAAAATTCTCTCTAAGATTATTCTACTCTCAGTGTTATATGGTGAATATATCTGAGACTACGTTTATTTATTTCTCCTGCTTTGGGCTGTCTGCTTGCAGATACATTTTTTTTCAAAAAACGTCTTTACACATACATTTAAGAGTAAACAACCTTCACTAGGAGAAAGTGTGGGCAGGGGGGGAACAAACACAACTTTTCAATAAACTGGTGAAAACATTGATAGACTTGCTGTTGGAGAAATGCTTACCAAAATGCGTACATTAACTTTTTCCACTGTCTCCATGTGTCCTCAGAGTATCAATTTTAGAAACCACGATTAGCAATTTCCTTCAGCTAGAGCCACCAATCACCAGCATGTGGGAGAAAACTGTGACAGAATCGACAAACTTGTTCTTATGACATGTCAGATTTTCTAAACAAAACACCCATAAACATATGCTCCCTTTTGCCCCTCAAAATAGCATTTCTCAGCAACGAAGAAAAAAACACAGAATGTTGGGACCAAAACTATGTGGCATATCTTGTTTTGTTGCACACATCTTTCAACTTCTGACATATTCAAAGCCTGACATCGATAACTGGAAATTATGTACACAACCCTTACTTGTTTGTTCAATGATACTCTTAGAGTTATCAGTAGTGGAAGCTTGTGGGGATGGAAAAAATTCAGTATTTGATGTTTTGGAGAATTGTTTATCTCAGAAGAAAGTGCTAATAGAGATCTTTTGCTTCCTCTTTGTGAGTGTATGTCTGTGTGCACACATATGTATACAGACCCACATAGGTGTATATGTATTTGAAAGAGTGGGGAGCAGAGCTCTTCACAGCCTGCCCTCCCAGACTATAGGCTAGCATATAGGTAGCAGATTAGATAAACCAGAAGACTTGCTGCACTGTAAGCACATTTGAGAGACTGGACTGTCACTCTGAGAATAGTAGTCTGAAAAAGGTGTTTATTTGGGCATTATTAAGTCAAGAGTGCCAGGTATGGGAGGTGAGCACAGAGACTTCATGACAGAGTGTCCTGCCATGATCAGGCAACATGAAGATCTCCTGAATATCAGCCAGTGGGAAAGAAGTAGCAAAAAGGGGAGAAGAGAGTGCAGGGAAGGAAATATCTGGATTATGGTATAGACCATGTGCAATCACAAAACATACACTTGGGATGTGACTTAAAATATGTGGTATCTACAGCTGTTAATTATATTGCATATAAATCATTGGAAATAATTGTTTCACGGCTTATAATGACTTAAAGACAGCTCTTGCCCTTAAGGAAATTATTCTTATAATTATGGGCATGCAGAAGATAATGTATTTGAGTAGCATCTTTCTACAGTGTTATTTAAAGTCCCATAAAAACCATCTTCTGTCCCATCTACTTCTTTTTTGTTTTCTCTCTCTCTATTTTTTTTTTGTTTAAATTAAGATTGAGAGCCTCAGATAACCTCTTGCCTCTCCTCAGTTGAAAGTGCAATGAACTACTTCCCTGGGATTCAAAACCGATGTTCGATGATGGTTTGGATTTTCAGGAAAATCAAAGTTGTTAGGCTCCCTCAGAATAGTAAAGTGCAATTTGAGACATATTCATCTTGCTCCTTGGCCCAGGCCTTGGACTTTAAATTAATTTTTAAACTGAGTTTTGCACAGATAAAAAGAAGGCTTTATACCACATTAGTTGGTCAGTTATTACTGCTCATTTCCACTGATGGCACTAGAATTTACTTTTCTGCATAATGAATTTTTGACCATCTGCTCTTTTTAGAGCACACAATTATTTTTCTTAAACCAGAATGTGACCATGGATTTATCAGGATATAAAACACCCTTGTAAAGATCACTGGAGTGTACACATGGAGATAATAATAACTTATAACTGACCTATGTGCAAAATTTAATTCTGAGATAAGTTGTTTTGTACCAATAAGAGTAAATTGTATATTGTCTCCTCAGAAACAAGGAATTCAGCAAAAGGTATTCCTAAGAGGTTACACTTAGTCTCTTTCAGAAGATTATTTTATTTTAGATTTCTTCACTACATTGCTACAGGAATGAAGAACATTCTCTCTGTTTTGCAACTGTTTTCTGGAGGATTTGGGAAGAGGAAGGGTTTTTATGAAACTCTAACTTCCACTGAAGCCACAATTTGATGTTTTCATATGTGAAATATTCAGTATTTTTTAGTAGAGCTATCTCCTGATGTGCAACCCAGGGGAAGCCTCAGAAGTGGGAGACAGTGCACCATGCCATATCCCTAAAAATAAACCTCTCTTATTCTTAAAACAAACTAATGATTCCCTCTTGCCAGGTCAGGGGGGTATTAGATCTTTGTGAAGGTCAATCAACATATATGTCAAAAAAACTTTTTGGCTTCTGTATGTCATCAGACATAGCAGACACAGAACAGCTTTTAGCAACTGTACAGCTGCCCTACAACATCTGAAAACTGAAAGACATACATTTCAGAGCCACTTGAAAGTTCTTCATGGTGTTGATCAGTATCTTAAAAGCACGGGAAATGAACCGGAATAAAGGTATCACCGTACCAATTCACAGTGTTCACAAAATAATTATTGAGCTTTTTCCACAAAATGAAGGGATTGATTTTCCTCCCTCCCTTCTATTTTTGTAGAAGTGATGAATATAAATAAGTTACAAGAAAATTACTTCTCTACTGTTTCACAATGCTTCTCTTATCTAGCAGGCACAGCTGTCACATACCCAAATGCTTTTATTTACGTTGTCTGTGGATGGAAATATTAATGCTTATGACTTTTAATGGAAAAAATACTTATCAAAGTACATAGTGAATTTTAACTAACCTACTAATTTTTTGTCCTCTAAGAGGTAATGATTGATCATTTTAGCCAGTCCACAAGAATGTCATAATTTTTTTTTTTCTCTACCTTCTTCCTACTTATGACTGTCATTGAATTAACTGGTAGATGCATAGTCTAAAATGTAAGCATACAGTAAAAGTTCACCTGATTTTCTGGTCCTTCTGTCACTGTTTATGAACTCCTAAGAAACCCCAGAATATTTCTACACATAAGGAAAATTGTTTAGAGTTGTGCCTTGTGAAAACTAATGGTTAAAGCCTCTAAGAAAACAAAATATAATTTTTCAGTAGAAAGTTATTCAAGAAAATTGGAAATTCTACACAGAAATGTACCGGCAAGTTTTGTTTTTATATTTAAGCGAAGGGAATCAGTAAAATGAGGTTTATTAATTTCACTTTTCAGTCTTTTTATGGTTTAGTTTTATAATGTTATGTATGGTTTTATAGTCCTATAAGATAACATTTTGGAACTTGATGAATCTGTAATTCAAAACCTACAAAATCCACTTTAAACTATCTGAATGTTTTTAAAGAAATTTTCTGGGCCTATAGTATATTCCCTCCATGTTCTTTTCAGCAGTTGTCTTCATCTATATCTGAAATTGATAGAGAAATTTTTTTTGCAGAATGAACATTCATCTCTAGTTATGATTTAAAAATTTTGTGGGGCAACACCTCTATCAAATAACTTTAAGAAGATATTGAATCTCTTTTGATGGTGTGAGGGGTACACATAGCCAGTACTAATCTTGTATGCTTGAATTTTTATAATGGTTGCAAATTTTAAGGTTGCATTCAGGTCTAGTTAACAAGTCCTCCATTATAGAAAAAACAACAAAATATGATAATATTTTAAAATCTACAAAGTTCCCGATAAAGCTATTAGTAATATTGTGTCACTAGTGATAATCATTCTCTGCTTACATACCTGGAAGCTAGAAAACTCTTTGTAAATATACTTTGTGACCGTCTTTAAATATTTTTTTTATAATTAATTGGAAAAAAGTCTTGCAGTTAACTATTTCATGCAAACAAAGAGCTCTTCTGGATGAAATATTACACGGTATCTGGCTCATGATTAAAATTCAGAGTACGAGCATACGTTGTACAAAATTCTGTTAAAATCACTGTGTAGAAGATTTCAAATGTAAGTGTTAAAACTTCATCATTTACAAAGACAATATTATCTTTGAAGAAGCTGGTCATTAAATATCAGAAATACACAGATTTGTATACTGACCTTATCATTAAAATAACTGAAAAATTTCCAGAGTTGTAGTGTTGTAGTAAGCAACGTAGACAACATATGTCAAATGTATTTGATTCAGTTTCTGCACCATAAAAAAGTGAAATTTGTCTTTTTCTTTTTTTAGTGAAATTTTAATTACTTACTCATATTTTGTAATAATCTGGTAAATATTTACATTAGAACAAACTACAGAAGTTGTGCCTGGTCCTTGGAGCCAGATGTCTGTGATGGTCCTTAGTTCCTATGGGAGTTCATTCCACTTTCTAACACTGGTCACTGGGGTATTGCCTTTATCATAAGGAGTTAAAGTGCGTTTAAAAAATATGATGTCCTCTGTCCTGAAATGTAAATTGTTTTATGTTAGGGCTGTCAATTAAAGTGAATGAAAGAAATTACGACTAACATTGTGTATGGTAGGGGTTTATTTTTAAAATTATTTTATATTTTTAAACTAGAGACATAATATGCAATAGCATAGTTAAAAGACCATATTGTGAGAAAACAGAAATGCTCAATTTGCCTTTACACAATAGATATGGAGCACTGGAACTAGAGGGCCAGGAAAATAAGGAGGAAGATGAAGGTCCATCCAGGGGGTCACCTAAGCTGAGACAGTCGGCCCCATGCATAGCAACTGCCTCAGATAAGAAGGGAAGGAGGGTAATTGTCATAGGTGATTCCCTCTTGAGGGGAACAGAGGGCCCAATGTGTCAACCAGACCCTTTACACCGGGAAGTCTGCTGCCTCCCTGGGGCCCGGGTTAGAGATGTCACCAGGAAGCTCCCTGGTCTGGTACGGCCCCTCTGATCACTGCCCACTGTTGGTCATGCAGGTTGGAAGCGATGAGGTTGCGGAGAGAAGTACGAAAGCAATTAAAAGGGACTTCAGAGCACTGGGGTGATTGATTAGAGCACAGGTAGTGTTCTCCTCAATCCCCGCAGGGGCAAGGATGAATACTGAGAGGATCAGGTGAACACACCTGATCAACACCTGGCTCAGAGGCTGGTGCCAGAGGTGCAATTTTGGTTTTTTTGGTCATGCAGAAGCTTATGTGGCACCAGGCCTGCTAGTGACAGATGGAGTTCACCTGTCTCAAAGGGGGGTAAGGATTCTCACTCGTAAACTGTCAGGGTTCATCCAGAGGACTTTAAACTATGTTCGAAGGGGGAAGGGG
>NW_010123354.1:0-13360 GCF_000699245.1 Pterocles gutturalis
AACCCAAAACATTCTGTGATTCTATGACAAATGTGATGGAGCCAATCTTTTCTCCATAGTGCCAGCGAATATAGCAAAGTGCAACTGCCATAAGCTGGGACTTCCGAGGTTTATGCTTGCATGAGGTGACCCTTCTTGCTTGGGAGGGTGATGTGGCTCTGACCCAGGTGCCTGTGGAGGTGAGGAGGCTCCCTCCTCAGACATCTGCAGCACTCAGCTGCACAGGGCCTCAGGTACCCTGACCCGGTGCTGGGGAGTGTCCTGCTCTGAGGAGGTGCTTGGACTAGAGATCTCCATGGACCCTCTCAGCCATCATTCCTGTGACTGGGATACACTCTTTGCTGAGGCCAACAGCAGTGCTACAAGAGATGCAAAGTGTCAGACAGATCTTGGATTACTGAGTCCTCAGCATATGTCTAACGGGCAATGGGACCTTCATTAGGACCCTGAACACAACTTAGCAGCTCTCACCCATGTGACAGCCCAAGGCTCATCATGGCAACATACGGCCCAACCCATGCTTGCCAAGGAGATGGTCACTTGTGTCATCCCTGCTATATGTTACACATCTTCTATGCCCAGGTATGAGTCATCGCCACTCCAACTAGGCCATGACAGGTCTTTAGCTAATGCCTTCTCACTGCATCTATCCTGGCTCTGTTGTCCCCAGCTCCTGTGGTGCAGTCACCGTTCTATGGGGTGTGTGAGCCAAGGAGAGAGGCAAGAAAGCTTCGGCCCTTCCTCCCTCCCTGCAGTCACAGCATGGCCCTGGGCAGTGTGAGCCCTCAGACGACATGACTCTAAGGTCACTAAATCACTTCTGACTTTTAATTCACACTTCCATTATTTAGCTGACACTCTGAGGGCACTGGATTTCCACTGTTGTCCTAGAGGCCCATTGAACACTGCCCACATACCCGCCAGGGCTGGTAACCAGGAGGTACCAGTCTATCTTCCACCTGACATTGGTGACAGGGTCTCAGTGATGCTCGTTGGGCCCTTCCACTGCCAAGTCAAACAAATCAACATAAACTAGTGGCTGATTTTGTATGGAAAGGAAGCAAACTATCCAAGTAGCCAGTTTTCAAGAATTAAAAAGCAAATTTTAAATATTAAATAATAGAGATTAAAGAATTGTGCTGTGTATTGAAAATATGTAGATACAATGCACAGCACTTTCAATTATTGCTGTCATGTATTCAACCGAAAAATGTCTTCATCTGATGTGTGCTATAAATCTCAGTTTCTAAGGCTCACCAGCAGATAGGCCAGTCATCTGGAAGTACACCTCACCTACTGTTCAGACACAGAAGCCGTTGGTCCATCTGCCAACAGAAATCTCAACGTCAACGAGAGAGCAGGACCCCTCTTGCATCATGAGAACCAAGCTGCTTTAATCAGTGTATGCTTAACATATAAAAATCGTAGTCAGTTGGGCTACCAAAGCTGTTGTTAGATATGTCTCCCTGCTAACGCTCTCTTAGCCTTGTAGTCCAATTTGCATGACTTGTGTTGCGCCAGAGTAGTATCTACGGTAATTTGTCTCAACTCAAACCTGTTGGGAAATTTTTGCCAGGCCTGAGTGAAACAACCTAGGCACGTCCAGTAGGAGTCTTAGCAGCTGCTAGTTGCTGTCTTACCACTGACTGGTGTTTGCCTGGTTTTAATACGTGATGGCACATCAAATATGGAAAATTTTTTGAGCATTAAAATAGAAAGAATTCTCAATTCAGAGTCCAGCCATTCAGCAATGTGGACATACACAAAGTCCTTGATGAAAGTCCTTTGTCTGTGCATCCAGGAAATATTTATGAGTAGCTATTATCATTTTTATAACACTGTGAAGCTCATAGCAAAGGCTTTTTGAAGGTGTGTTCATGGATTTTTGGGGGGGTCCAAATGGATATGATAATGTCTTAGGAGATCAGGTAAAACTTGGGAAATAAAAATCCAGTAGGCTGACAATCATGCTCAGTTTCCTAAAGACAATGGCTCTAAATGGAGGTTGTAATGGAAATCATGATCAACCTGGCATAGTTCTAGAAAGTTATGAGTTAGTTCTCAAAATACTAATCTATAGCAAGAGAGCTGTGATGGGATTTCTCTCCCAGAAAGGTCAGATCCTACTGTATGCAGTCCACCAAGGCCCAGTCTGCTGCTGATTGAAAGATGCCACTTCTCTATAAGGTAAACCTCCAGAAAGTCTGTCTTGGGTCTGTTCTTGGAAAGGATGAAACCTCCTGGTCCCTATCCTCTGTTGGTAGATGGAGCCAACCAATGAGTGCAGGCTAGACACCTACTTTCCACTGGCTCTTGTTGGGATGAGACAAATTTGATGTTCATCAGCTCCTGCATACATCCATAATCTCATTCTTCTCCAGTTCCCAATAGCACTCAGTGGATCAATCAGTGATTTTCCTGAAGGATCTGAAATGGGAAGGATTTGTCAGGAACTTGGCTGTATAATGTACATATCCCATATGTAGACAGTTACAGCTCATATTCCTTAAATTACTCAAAGTTTAATTTTATCCTTCTGTTGGCAGCTGCAACATCATTTTTGCTGACCTGATCAGACATTCATTTTGTATCTGCCAATAGAAGTGTTTTAGTATTACCCAAGTCTGCGGGCAATATTATAGTGATACTGGATGTAGTGAAAAGATGCTGATACCAGGCTATATTATTTAAGGTTGTTTAGTTGAAATTTTCAGGGTAAAGGCCATATCCGGATGGGTCACAGGCTGAAAAAATATTGTGTTATGATTAGCACTTAATGCAATTTTAACACTATCTGTATGATTTACAGCTCTTCCTATGACAATACCTGAAAAGAAAGCTTAGGAATAGGCCTATCTTAACAGTCTCCACCTCTTCCAGTCCAGGAGCTCTCTGTTTCTTACCATTTACTCTGACTAGGAGCATAGCTGGGACTCCTCAAATACTCTAAACTAACCCCAAAACAGAAGGGATTTGCCATCCACTGGGTAAGACAGCGTTGCTTTACAAATATATCCCATCTCCCTTGTCTACCATATTACCCTAGCTAGAGGATGCCTGTTTTCACACCATACGTCCGTCCAACGTATTTAGTAGAGAGACCGGCTAGTGCTGACGCAGGTTAGTCAAGAAAACCTCCACTGTCACCTAAGAAACCGTGAGCAATCCTTGGCTGCAAGGGCTTCTGCCGCACAGGCTTGAAAAATGTAATATTTGCCCTGTAAAAACAAAAATGTTGATCACCAGGACTGTTAGTGTAGTTGCTTTGCAGCCTCTGAAAACATGAAAGAACTATGCTTTGATAAACAAATTTGCCACAATAAAGGAGCCAAACCCTAATTCCTTTTCTAAAGATAGGTTTCCTGATTTGCTAATTTGCTAATTTGTCTTTTTCACAATTCTCTGAACCTCTCTGCTTCTAATTAACCCTACAAATCTAATCAAGTCTAACTGGCACCTTTCCCAGCACTTGCACCTTGCATTTTTGAATGAGAAACACATTCCCTGAGCCCCTCTAGCATCACATTGGCTCAGACACCAGAGATCTTCCTCCACCTTTCCAACAAAATGACCTTCCAAGTTTAAAACAGAACAGGTTGGTGTTAGGTGATAAAATCTTTTTTTTTTTTTCAAATTCTCATCTCATTTTTTATGTCTCATAGTCATCCAAGTTTCCTGCAGTTACTTTCCAGCAATAGTGAAGAATTATAATTAAGAAATTAGCAGTAATCCTTGAAAACTGTCAGAGGGGCTTTCCCTCATCACTGATCTTTGTTTTTCACCTGGTTTCCTAATACGTGCTTCCCATGATTGCTGATGCTTTCAATAGTTATGTTTTTCTTTTGTTCTCATTGTTGCAAAAGATTTTCTATTGTCTTTTTAAATTCTATCTGATTATTGCATTGTCTGTGCTCTGACCTCTTTAGTAACAACCAAATGTCCTTTAATAAGTTTTCAATGAAATCCACCTGATTTCTGTTTGACACTAGCTTATGTCATGCACTGAGTTATGGTTATCCGTGTATTTTCACTTTTCATTTCAGTTTGCTCTTTTTTTTTTTTTCCTGTAAATCTCAAAAAAAATAAGATCACTAGAAAGGAAGACCTCCTCTGTGGTTTTTGTGGGTCATGGCCTCTTGGTTCTCTTTGGTTAAGTGAGAAAGCTGAAAGAGTCTGGGAGCCGATCAAAGCCCTTACAAAAAAGGAGTCTTTGCCTCAAACTAAGGCAACAGTGGTGCAATGTTAAGGATCATAGTTTTGGAGACTTAACTGCTACCAAAACCCCTGAAGGAGTCACACCCCATGTCTTCTGGGGCCATGTCTGCAGACTTCACAGTCTTACCATGGTGTGCTGGTTTGGGCTCGGACAGAGTTAATTTTCTTCATATTAGCTTGTAGAGGGCTATGTTTTGGATTTGTGCTGAAAATAGTGTTGATAGTACAGGGATGGTTTAGTTATTGCTGAGCATTGCTTACACAGGGTTAAGGCTTTTTCCACTTCTCACCCCACCATCAAGCAGGCTGTGGGTGCACAAAAAGTTGTGTGGGACATAGCTGGGACAGCTGACCCCACCTGACCAAAAGGATATTCCATACCATATGACATCATGCTCAGCATAGAAAGCTGGAGGAAGAAGAAGGAAGAGGGGAACATTGAAAGAGACGTTGTTTTTCATCCCAAGTCACCACTATGGATCATGGAGCCCTGCTTTCCTGGGGATGGCTTAACACCTACCTTCGATGGGAAGCAGTGAATGAAGTCCATATTTTGCTCTTGCTTGTGTGTGCAGCTTTTGCTTTACCTATTAAACTGTCTTCATCTCAACCTGTAAGTTTTCTCACTTTTACCCTTCTAATTCTCTCCCCCATCCCAACTGGGCAGAGTGAGTGAGCAGCTGTGTGGTGCTTGTTGCTGGCTGAAGTTAAACCACGACACATGGACAGTGGTTTCACACCTTGGGGGTGACCCTTATTCAACATTTGGTCAGAGAAATGAGAGCTTGTAAAAAGATACTACAAGGAGAATTAGGAACAGCCACACAATAGGCAGACACACTGGTCATAGCACTATCATCTACATTTAGTCCTTCAAGTTCTTGAAAATCAGTCTTTTATACCCAGAGAACACAGGTGAGTCTTCCCAGATGTTCAGAACTGATGTTCCTCCATTTAACACAGCTGTTTCCAGAGCCAGGGAAGACATGGCCTTGCCATGGGGGTGTCTCCCACCATACCACCGGTGCTAATGCCACCCCACTTACCTGCACTGCAATAACTACTTTTGTTCAGTCCAATACAATCCTGGCTCAAAGGATTGTAGTTACATTCATAACAAAATTATCAATGCAGTATCCATGGTCTCAATGGTCAACGAGTCCTGAGTTTTTGGTGTCCAACCCTGCCTGAGTTTTAGTTGTGCTTCTCTCTTATTCCCTTCAGCCCAGCAGCCCTGTAATCCGGCACCCAGAAAACTGGACTGTGAAACATGGCTTGGTGACAACTGGTGAGGCTTGTCTGTGGATTAGGTTTTGGTGGAGAAAACACCTGAGTTCTACTTTGAGCTTTGAGATCTTGGCTATTTGGTGTGCATTGGTTTTGCTGCATGGGTGGAAACCACACACAAACTGGAAAAACATCCTTCTGATGTGGTTCTGAATATTGTGAATTCAAGGCTTGCTGGTAACCCGTGAGAAACGAACAACTGGATGCAAAAAATCTCCATTGAGTACTGGAATGACTTACATTAGAAAACTTTTCTGTAGGAAAGGACGTAGATGTTCAAATAACATTTGCTTCAGGGTTGTGTGTTTAGCCTTTGTTTCTTGAGTCATATCAGGCTCAAGGGTATCACTAATGAATTGTCAGTAATAACTCGACAGCTCAGTTCTGCCTGGCCTTGCTATCACCTGGTAGAGGGTCCTCATCCCTCCACTCAGTTCCCCAAGGATGCTCTGGACTCAGTTAAGCGCAGTATAGCTGGTATTGTCCAGAAAAAAATGTCAGATCCACAACTATCAAAAAGAATTTTCTCGGCAATAAATAAACCTATAAGAAAAGGTATCATTTTTCAGATCGATTCTTCTCTAGTCCTGACCAAAAACTCAAGGAGGAAAGGATATTTCCCGTGATTCCAAACCAGATTATTTGTTAAAAAAAGATGGAAAAAATAATTTTTTTACATTAGTAAGGAGTTGGCAGTAGCATTTTGCAAGGAAACACGCTGTCCAACATATTGAAAAGGACTGCAGTGGGGGAACAGTGATGTGATGAAGTTTGCAAATGTAACACACAAAGGTGACCACAGAGACTGGAATGGATAACACTCAATGGATAACAAAAAGGCAGATTAATTGCAAATGACTGTGGAGTAATGCAAATTGGGAAAAGAATCCCCAGTCTGCACAACATTGATATAGGTTATACTTTCTATTACAAATCACCTTGGAAATTGACATTAGTATGAACAGTTCTTTGCAACTGGTAGTTCAGTGCTCACTAATCAACATGTAGAATTGTACGACGTCGACAAGCTTTGCACCTTGCTGCTCTCTCCCTTGCCCAGATTTTTGGGACTATGTTGTTTGAGAGGTGATAGAAAAGGTCTGCTAGGAGCTGCTGCTGGATTTGTTCTCAAAACAAAAAATATCACCATGTCATTATTTCAGTCCGAGGCTCATGCATCCTGAGGTCTGTTTGCAATTTGTTCATTGATTCCCTAAAAATGTTATACAAAATGAGAAAACCACACAGACAAGCCATTAGCAACAAGGAAGCAGAAGGGTTGAATGCCTTCAGATGAGGAGACAATATTTAGATTTGCAGCTTGGAGAAAGACAATTACAAGTGAAAACAACACAGATCTTACAGATCATGAAGAATGACAAGAGTGTGGAAAAGATGTTTATTTCTCAGGATATAAGAACCTGCTGGGGGTTAACCCAGGTAGGCAGCCCAGCACCCCACCGCCACTCACTCCCTGCTGGCAGCAGGGTGGGGAGAGGATCAGAAGGGCATAAGCACAAAAACCCACGGGTTGAGATAAGGACAGTTTAATAGGTAACTCAAATGCTGCACATGCAAGCAAAGCAAAATAAGGAATTCCCCGAATTCCCTCACTACTTCTCATCGGCAGGCAGGTGTTTATTAGGGCTAAAAGCAGGGCTCCATCACGTGTAACATGGTGACACAGGAAGACAAACGCCGCAACTCCTAACATCCCCCTTCCTCCTTCTTTCCCCAGCTTTTTGGTTCATTGGTACCATCATACAGTGGGGTCTCTTCAGTGTGAGCCACCTCCCCTGCTGATGCTCCAAAATTTCTGCCTTGTGGCCAGTTCACAATCACTTCCAGGATTCCTGGGTCATCAGGGTTTCCCATTCAAGGCCTTGTGTGATCAGTGTGACCAACTTACTCCATGTAGCATCAGTTGCATGATGCATAGAGAGGACCAACCCTTTGAATGTCCAGCCCAACACAAGCAATAGAGGTCCCAAGAGAAACCGGGCTTCAGCACCCACTGCCTCTGAAGTGGCTCAAACCCCTTCATATGCTGCTAATATCTCATTTTTATTAGAGGGTGTAAAGCACATTTCTCACATTTTGTCCTGTCTGTGCTGGCCCAAGGGCTCCTGCACAAACTATCTCCTGTTTAATTTGTTCAAAAGTTTGTTGCTGCTCCTCAATTAAATTATTGGCCCTTGGGTTTAAAATGAACTGAGAGAAGTGTGTAATTAGATTGTGGAACTTGCTCCCAGAAAGCACTGTGGAGGCTACATATACTATGGGGTGAAATGTGGCTTGGAGAAAATTGCTGAGAATCACTCCACTGGTGTGCTAGTCCAGAGCTCATCTTCAACTCAAGAAATCCCACAACCCACCACTGCTGGAACCTGCACATACTGGGCAAAGCCATCTTTTACCCTTGCCTTGTTTCTCATGGTGTTTTTCTACAGAGCTGAGATTCCTTGTGAAGGAGGCAGAACACTGGCTACGTTGACCTTTGGAGCAGACCCAGTGTGTCAGCTGGTTCAGTATTTTCTGCAGTATTCACGGCAGTTTGTGTCTCACATCTTGCTGGAGCCCAACACCCCTCCTCTGAGTGCTGCTGTGCTTTCCATGGAAAGAGCGCATCAGAGGTGCAATTTTCCACCATTATAAATCACCAAGACTAATTCTAGATCTGGTTTCCATAAGATTTAATTTGGCTTTTCCATGTTGTATTTGACATAAAACGCTTCAAGATCCAGTTATAGAATCATAGAATCATAGAATGGTTAGGGTTGAAAAGGACCTTAAAGATCGAGTTCCAACCCTCTGCCACGGCAGGGACACCTCCCACTAGCCCAGGTTGCCCAAAGCCTCATCCAGCCTGGCCTTGAACCCCTCCAGGGATGGGGCATCCACAACAGTTCCTCCAGATGAGGCAGAACTAGGTGCCCCAGTCCCAGCTGTACCACCCAGGATGGGCAGAGCCAAGCTCAGCGTGAGACCACAGCACCCACACTTCCTTCTAGGCCACGACACGTCCTTCTTGGGGTAACCTCAGGCTCTTTATAGGAGCAGAATCAACCCTGCTGTCTTCAGTCATGGTCTCAGTGCACAGTGAAGGACTCTCTGAAGAGAGGCAGCCCAGGCATCCACCTCAGATCACACTCCAAGTTATGGGACAGCTGGGTGGACGTAGTAATGCTCATCCACGGATGAGAATTAAACTGGTTGTTCCCATAATATCTGAGCGTTGGGCAGATGCTTTTCAGTGCCAAAGTTGGTGGCTCACAGTAGGTGATTTCCAGACAGCTGTCACTAACCACTTATTGGTGTTAGCCACCACCCACCAAGGGCTCTCCAAAGCCTCACCCCAAACTGGAGGCATGTGCAGAGGATTTGGCTAGCCAACAGGGATGTCCAGCATCCCCACTGGCCTGGCTGGAGAGGTCTCTTTTCCTTCCCTTGATTTCTGCGATACTCCATTCTGAACTGAGTGTCCCATCACCTCCTTCTCCCTGTTAGGAAATGCTTCCCTCCATCCACGCCAGCTTTGGGGAAGGAGGCTGGAAAAGAAGGTGAACCCCTTTGCTGGGAATGACTCGCAGGCAGGGCTGGCAGTGGGAGGGATGGTGAGGGGGCAGCAACACTGACAAATGAGGTGGCCTTGGTCACACGCGGTGCATATGCAAAGTGACAGCCCTGCCAGGACTCACCAATTTGGAGGGAGCAAGTCTCCAAACAAATTTCAGCGTCTTGTCTTTGCAGGGAAGGTTTTGCAGCACTGAAAATCTTGCTGTGTTTACTGCGGTCACAGCCTGGAAGCCTCGATTTGCATATGCAAATCATATGCATTTATGTAAATTCCTGGGTGAATAATATCATCACAGTCCCCGCAGAATAGATTCTCTCCCGTGGCAAATCACTTGACTGTGTTTTCTAAATGGAGAGTGACATTGCTTTGACTAGGCATTACTGAACATAACATATATATCTGGTACACGGAACAATGAAGGAGCCCAGCTCCTGGACACACACCCTTGTCAGCAACTTCATCCAGGCTGCGTTCGTTAGGGAGAGAAGCAGACTCCAGCTCCCAAGCCCTGCCCCCTCCCACCCCATCCTTCCCGCGTTTGCTGGCAAATAAGTCGGAGCCGAACAGTGTGCGATGCCAAGACAAAGGGGTGGAGGCAGATGCCAAATCACTTTCAAGCCCATGACAGAGCCCTGAGTCACCCAAACTGGAGCAGCTCTCCCCGAATGGGCTCCTCTTACAAAAGTGCTGTTGCTGCAGCAACACTAATCCACACGCCAGTGGGCAGAGGGATAATGGGAGGGATGCGGCAGGAGATTCGTTTGCTCAACGCCGTGCTCAGACAAGGGGAAATCAGAGTGAACTAGAGGGATCTGCTCGCTGTGTTTTGAAGCCCTTTGTTGCGGGGACCCCTCAGGCAAAGGGCTGCTGGTGTTAGAGGGAACCGGTCTCGGTGCAGGTAAGCGGCTCAGGTCTGACTCCGCTCTCCGCTGTCTGGCTGGGCAATCTCACAAACCAAGCCAGAGGGGGATTGGACAAAGCTGCCTTTGCTGTGTGGGATGGGAGAGGGACTTCTCCACCAGGCTACCTGAGGCCCTACGATCTCAGCTGGACCAGGCATCGCACCCAGCCTGGTCTAAGGAGCTTCTAGGTTCCTGTCCCTGACTTCTCCCTAAGAATCGCTCATGCCACCACCAGGCTCCAAGGCTACCAGTGCTACAACAACCCCTCTCTGCACACCCCTCCTGTCCTGCTCCGCTCTGGGGACTGCTTTGCTCCCACACTGTGCTAAGGAGGGTGCTTTAGGGCCAGGCAGGCAGTGTGGTCACCAGCACCAGAGCCTGGTAAGGGGGGTAATATGAGAAGCATACGCAAATGTGCACACTGGTTGATTGGGTCAGCTCAGGAAATACGTGAGGAAGTTCACAGAATCATAGTATCACAGAATGGTTTGGGTGTGAAGGGACGTTAAAGCCCACCCAGTGCCACCCCCTGCCATGGGCAGGGACACCTCCCACTAGCCCAGGTTGCCCAAAGCCTCATCCAGCCTGGCCTTGAACCCCTCCAGGGATGGGGCATCCACAGCTTCTCTGGGCACCCTGGGCCACTTCCTCACCCCCCGCACAGGAAAACATTTCTTCCTCACATCTCATCTCCATCTCCCCTCTTCCAGCTTCAAACCCTCACCCCTCGGCCTGTCCCTGCACCCCCTGATCCAGAGCCCCCCCAGCTCTTCTGTAGCCCCCTTTCAGCACTGGGAGGTGCTGGAAGGTCTCCCCGGAGCCTTCTCTTCTCCAGGCTGCACACCCCCAACTCTCTCAGCCTGTGTTCGCACGGGAGCTGCTCCAGCCTCGGACCATCTCCGTGGCTCCTCTGGCCCCACTCCAGCAGCTCCGTGTCTGTCCTGTGCTCAGGACCCCAGAGCTGGATGCAGCACTGCAGGGGGGGTCTCACAAGGGTGGAGTAGAGGCAGAGAATCCCCTCCCTCGCCCTGCTGGTTATGCTAACTATGACTCTTGCTGTCACTCACCCCATGGTCAAGTAGGGGATGAAAACCAATTGTCCCACCAGTGTGTCTGGAATTGACCTTTGCCAGGACTCAGACTTGCCCAGCTCAAAAGCACAAGTAGGTCTGGGGAGGAAGCAGTAGTCAGCCAACAATAAGGAAAAAGGACCAGGAGAACAGAGAGCGGCTGGTGATGTGTTAGTGGGGAAGCACTGACCATGCTGGATGTGGAGGTCACAATGAGGCAGAACAAGACTGGCTCCAAGGGATAAAGGCAATATGGAGACGGCAAAAAGGGTTTACAGTAGCAAAGGAGCAAATGGAGCCAGGCTGTCCCTTCAAAGATGCGGGCAGGATAGCTGAGGATAAAGTACATCAAATGACTCGGGAGAATAAAACGGACCTGGGGAGACAGCTGGAGCCTTAAAGGGAGGGGATGTGGCTCAGGATGCAAGCAGCAAGAGATGCCTGAAAACCAGGAGGTAGAAAAAGAAACCTTTCAGTACCTGGAGGCAGAGGAGAAGAGAAAAGGATGGTTGGTAATGGAAGAGCAGAGGTGTGGGTGACATGAGGAGGGATAGTTAAGCTACAGTAGGAGGCAAGAGGGTTGCAATGAGTAACAGACCAAAAGGAAGGAAGACAGTCCAGGGGTAAGAGGAGGTTATGGAGGAAGAAAGCCGTGACTGAGAGAAGGCAGTGTGAACTTCAGTGGGATGAGACATTCTCCCATCAGAAAGAGAATGGCTTTTAGGGTTGGATTTTCAAAAGATGATGTTGGATCATAGCACCCAAATTGGAGAGAAGAGGATTTCTAGGCCAGGTGTTAAAAGAGCATGAGGTTAGGAAGTCCGAGTCTGTTCAGTTTTAGTTCAACCTCACATAACTTTGTAATTTTGAGATTCTGCCTTGACAATTCCCACTTCAGCAGTGACCGGGAAGGACACAGGGAGGAAAGAGATGGTGAGGAGGTTAAGAACTGCCCTAGCATTTACACTGGCTCTGGACAGACAGATGACAATTCCAGTTCCCAACTAAGAAAGCTCAACCAGGACAACAGGTAGGAGTGATTGCAAGAATCATTGCCTTTGTGGCAATGGCATTCAAACCATTTAATACAGCCTTTTTCTCTTTGTGCTCTTCCCCCCCACCACATGTCTTTCCATCTTCCCCTCACAGTGTGATGAATCTGAGAATTTATCAGCCAGATCTGTCCCAAAAACCCCACAGCAATGCTTTTGGTCCTTTAGCCTTAAATCCATGGTGTGTTGCCAAAGATCTAAATAGTCATGGAATCAAATAGCTGAGGTTGGAAGTAACCTCTGGCCACCATCTAGCTCAACCCGCCTGCTCAAAGCAGGGTCAAATAGAGCAGGTTACCCAGGCCTGTGTCCAGTTGTGTTTGAGTATCTCCAAGGACGGAGTCTCCACGAGTTCCCTGGGTAACCTCTCCCAGTGTTCAGCCACCCTCACAGGAAAAGAGTTTTCATATGTTCAGAGACAGTTTCAGTTTCAGTCTGTTCTCATTGACTCTTGTCACTGGATACCGCTCAGAGGAGTCTGGCGGCATCTTCTCTACTCTCTCCCACCAGGTACTTACACACATTGACAAGATGCCCCCAGGGCCTTCTTTTCTCCTGGCTACACAGTCATGCGTCAGATGCTCCAGTCCCAAAATATCTTTGCTTCCTCTATCAGCTGTACAGATGTTTCACAGCTCTACAAAGGCCAATGAGGAGATCATTTCAATGCTCTTTAGTCCCCTTACCTGCCCACACAATGTTGAGGTTTGCAAGGCAGGGATTAATGCTCACCTGCTGGAGTATTTTAAATCCATCCATCCCATGTCTCATCCTCTGCATCTGCTCCCATCTTAACAGAAATGTCCCCTGTTGCCCAGAAGCTCAAATGCCACTTTACTTACCTATGTAATTTACCTGCACAAGCATTTGTGTGTGCAGAGATAGGGGTACTGCAGTGGTACAGATTGTGGTACCACCAATAGTGGGACCCAACTCATCCCTGGGTGAGTCTGTTCACCAAGCATCATCATTTCTGTCTTAGGCAAACCCTCCCTGAGCAATGAGAAATAAATAGCACAGTCCACGACATTCAAGTATGCAGGAAACGAGGCTGATGGGTGTCTAACAGCCTACAACTACTCATGGGGCAGTTACAAATCTGATGGAGCCAAACTCTTCCCAGTGGTACCAGATGATATCACAAGGGGCAACAACTAGAAGCATAGCTTGGAAGCTGAGGTTGGACATGAGGTAAAACTCCCTTTCCAGATGCCCATCAAAGTGAGGGGGTCTCCATTCGTGCGAGTTTGTGCGGTT
>NW_010123354.1:13373-24282 GCF_000699245.1 Pterocles gutturalis
GCCCTGGGATGGTGCTGGGGATGGCTCTGCTCCAGGTCACAGCAGTGCTGGTGGGAAGGGACCCTTATGGGTTTGTATTCCAACCTCCCCTGCAGCTTTTCTGAATTGCTTCATAAATAGTGGACAGGGTTCTGGCTTTCACAGGGCATCACGATGGGTAAGGTGCCTGTTCTTGTGCTAGCTTGTGTGAGAAACATCTCTGCGGCTTTTCTAACAGCACGTTGGCTTTTCCAACAGAATGTTGGCTTTTGCTGCTTACCTTTTAAAAAGACAATGCACCCTTCATGGTTTGTGCTTGCAGCCTCGTCCAAGTGTGGTGGGGATGAAAAGCCACTCCAAGCCATGTAAGCCAGATGCGTAGGCACAATTTAAAACCAAGTGTCTAGACCACATGTCTAGACTGCAGTCCAGAGAACCTCATCCAAAGGTAAACAGGTAAAACAAGTCAGTGGATCATGTCGTAAAAGTGCATAATTGTCTCCATTTGTTATGAAGGGACCCTGAGTGCCTAGCTTAGGAGATGTCCATAATAGGGAACCTAAAGGTTAGTTCCCCAAGCCAGCCATCTTTTTACTGTAAATTGATGGATGTGGCATTGATGGAGGTGAGTCAACCTCCAGTCTCAGGCACTTTCATGGAGTGCAATGGAAAGTAACCTTCCATAGGTGCCTGTTCTTCTCTATTGACTGGAGGAGGAACAATTTTGACAACTAGCTTTTGGATATCTACAGTTTGGAGAAATGCATCCATCACTAGAACAGCACAGCCACTCTCTGAGAGGTGAGCATACCAGGCTTTTGCAGTGCTCATTGAACCATCGTATCATAGAATAGTTTCAGTTGAAAGGATCATCTGTTGGTCTCTTACCTGGAGGGTCTAGTCAAAGCAGCCCCCTGACCATTGCAGTGGCCTCCACTGGACTCCCACCTGTATGTCCATGTCTTGCTTGTCCTAGGGAGCACCAAACTGGACATGGGATTCCACACGTGGTCTCACAAGTGCCAAGTAGAGGGGAAGAATCACATCCCTCTGTGTTCTAAACACTGTCTTGCTAACACAGCCCCAGAATGCAGTTAACCTTCTCCCACACACAGACACAAGGAAATCCTGTTCAAGTTGTGTCCCAGGATCCTCTGGTCCTTTTCTGCAAAGCTGCATTCTAACAAGTCAGCCCCCAGCCTGTCCTGTTGCATGGGGCTGTCCCACCCCAGAAGCAGGACTTTGCATTTTTTGTTGAGGTTCACGAGGCTCCCATCAACACATTTCTCACCCTGTTGAGACTATTACTTCTGAATACCTGCCCTGCCCTCCAGCCCATCACAACCATCTGCCAGTTAGACTTTGAGCCACTGGCCACTAGCCGTTTGGCCCAGTGGTCCACCCACCTTTCAGTCCATATGTTGTGTACATATTTCATCTATTTTTCCACAGGAATACTATTGAAGATAATCTCAAAGGTCTTGCTAAAGCTGAGATAGATAACATCCACTGCTCTCCCCCCACCACAGAGCCAGTCATCTCATCACAGAAAGCTATCACATTGGTCAGGCTCCATTTGCTTCCGGTAAATCCATGCTGGCTGTTCCCAATCACCCTCTTGTCCTTGATATGCCTGGACAGGGCTTCCAAGAGGATTTTCTCCATAACCTCCTCTAGCTGAAGGTATTGTTTTCCCACATCTACCTGCTGAAGCTGGTGCTATTGGTGCTTCATTTTTTTTCCACTTTTGCAAGATGTCAATCACATTTTGGACCATCACATGGGAGAACACAGAGCCAGATGCATCTTAGAGGGGATTTTTCATGACCAGCAGAAACATGACAAACCTAAAACACTTGAAGTGCATTTAGCAGTGTGAACATAGACTAAGAGAACTGCACTGAAAAGTTCTAGTTCTCAGCAGTCCTGTAAGCTTCTGTGGATGAACATCTCCCAAACAGAAAAGTCTGCTAAAGACTTGTTCGTGTCTTGTGCCTTCTGATGCACTGGAGATGGCAACAGCCATCTGTGAGAAGTTTCCTTCTTCAGACAGGACCATGGAAAATTCATGTCCAGCTCTGAAATACGCAGGATGCTGCAATTAACCTGAGTGTGGCTGAATTTCAGCAAGGACATCTGTGCGCTACTTGGTCTGTCTGGCAGGGACTGTGAGGTCTGTGGGCCCTGGGAGGTACCAGTGCCTTGCAGGGATTGCTACCAGAAGAGTTTATGTTCTTTGATGTGAAATATTTTTGGGAAATGCAAATATTGCCAGTACAAACAGGCCCAGACTAAGACCCAAGCAGAAGTGGCTTGGGCGGGTGAAGGTTCATCTGGGTGATGAGATGGGTGCAAGGGCCAGGACATGTTGGGTGCTGGCTCTGACCCAGCGTCAGAGTTTCAAAAAACAGTGATTTCCTTAGTTCTCCTCCTAACCTGAGTGTGGCTGACACCAAAGTGACAGGACCTCCTGTTCTCTGTCACTGACACCATGTTCACTTCTCGACTTTATACTTCAGGTGACTGCAACTTCCTGGGTAACTGGTGGAGAAGAGCAGGTCCAGATGGGGCACCATTAATCTAGTCCATGCAGAGTTACCTAGAGGAGAGGTATCACACTCCAGAAAAGCTCCACTGGCACCACTGACTCCACAGAGAATTAGGGAAGGACTTTCCAAGTTAGGTCAGACAAACCTGCCCTCGAGTCCCAGGCAGTGCAATGCACATGGGCTTTACCGGGTGGAAGGCCAGCTACAGCAAAGAATGACCAAGGGCAAACCTCCAAGGTCTGACAAAGTGCAGAAGGTTTGCAGTGAGATTTTTGACACATGAACTGAATTCAATCTTGTTGGTTTATTCCATTTTTTTTCCTTGCCTCCTATAGTCCTGTAGGCATGGGAGGAGTTGCTCTCCTATGTATGAATTTGCCACACATCCCTGCATCCATTCTGCCACTATCTTGCACAGTTTACACAGTACAGGTTGCATCTGGGCTGCAATAAAATAAAATAGTGACTCACCTGCCCTCCCAATGCAAGACCCAGGTGTTCTCCCTGCCACTGACTCTCGTTTTGGTTTTGCTGAGTTAGTGTTCTCATTATTTAGAAAGTCAAATTGGTTTTGTCTCTGATCAAAAGAGATGCCAGCCCGATACAAGAGAATGGGTGGAGGAGTACTCAGCAGGGAGGACCTGGTGCTAGCAAAGGGAAGAGAGATGGAGCACTAGGTCTGCACCCTTCTGAGAGGGGCAAATTGTATCAGGTACCTTCTCCCTTGATGGAAATCAGCTGAGTTTGGCTGAAGAAACGCAAAGCCGCTAGAGGACACCTAACCTGAACTTCAGTATTCATCTCTCGGATACTGGAACTGTATTTGGAACATGGAAAGCTCAGGTATACCTATTGAAAAGGAAAAAGATGTGGAGGATGCCAAAGGATTAAGTTCTTCATGAATTACCTTATACGTGACCACCCAGCTGCCATTGGTGGCACTCAGCTTTCCCCTTGCCATGACAATACCTCTCCTTTCCCCCAGTACCAAGGCAGGATGTAGGATGAACTGAGATAGGAAGAGGCCAGCTCTAAGACGAGTCACAAAGCCAGAAACAGGCTCTAAGGCATCCTGGCTCCCTGGCACGGCAGCAGCCAGTGTGTGACTTGCAGCTTTCACAAAAGGAGAATATCGCCCTTTTCGATGTATCTGTTGGTAGAAGAGCATCTACTCAGCACCGCAGTGTAAATGTACTACTGGGGCACATCCAGCCCTGATCAGAAATGTGACTTCTCCAATGGCAGACAGCTCATGTAGTGGCCCGCGCAGCGCTTTAATGACGCTGGTGCAGACTGTGAGTCATCGCCTTCTACAACGGTATCTCCATGAGAATGCAACCACCGCCTTTGACATTCAGCAACGTTAAATAAGACATCCAAGGGGAAAGAGGACAGTGTCATGTTTATGAAATTGGATTACTCAGCTCCCAGGCTCTGAGGGTTGCCTACACCTTCCCTCCTGGACATATTAAGGATGGTTTTGTACTTCATCGAGTTCTGGCCAAGTGTGTGCTCTCTTATCCCGTCAAGAGCACATGATGCTGCAGCCATTGCTGCAGGAACTGGAGTGTTTTAAGCCTCCTCCTTGTTGTAAATAGGATGTTAAACATGGAAAGGGGACAAAAGAGCAATAGCAGTGAGCTGAGGCAGTGGCTTATGTTGACAGTTTGATTAGTCTGTTGGAAGGACTTCTGAGAGATTATTTAGTTACAGTGAGAAGAAGGGGAAGATTAAGACTTTCTGTCCAGCAGAAGAGGGCAAGACAATGGCTGGTGAGTGGGAATTCAGACCAGCAAAATGCAAAGGCACAAGTTTCAAAGAAAAAGACAAATGTCCAACACTTGTTGCAGATTCTCGAACACTGGATGTCTTCAAATCCAGCCTGTGCTTTTCTGAAAAGAACCGTTTGAGCCAATACAAATGAATTCCTCACCCTTGGGGTAAAAGGATCAAATTCAGTGGTCACAGTACACAGCCCTGCCTGGCTTTGCAAGGAGGAATTTTTTTCCCCATGTCCTCTAGGTTCATGAAGAGGAAAAGCCCAGATGGCCTGTACCTTGCTGTGATTTCTGCCATAATGGTCCTCTGCACATACGAATAGTGGATGCAATGACAGAGGCAGGAAAAGGAGGCGGATGTGCTTGGACAGCATCGGAGGAGGTTGGATCCAGCTGTAGTGTAAAGAGGGGCTTCTGGGAAATCAATATTCCTTATTTCCCCTCTAAACAAAGGTTGAATCCTCCATCAGCATTTGGAAAGATGCTCTTCAACTATCAGGTGACAGGCATGGAAGAGTATTGGAGTACTGTGTGTAACAAGTTTTAAAGTCAGCTCAGTAATTTGCAACAACATTGTGATAACTGCAGACCACACACGAATCCCAGAGCCTCTCGTGCAGGGTATGGAGGAAGGATACCAGGTTCCCAAAAATAGCTGTGCTGAACACCCTCCCAAAGCCTGCTGATGGCATGTGATGCTGAAGAGTTGCCCTTAAATTCAAGAAGCACTGAGGAAAGTTCCTCTGTCCCCTGCAGATTTTTTTTTTTTTTTTTTTTGGTCCTACATCCGCTGCTGGATCTGCTCTGTTCCTTTCTGGTCCAAACAGGCTTTGTAAAGAAACGAGCTTTAAACATTTTTCAAGTGCTCTGCCTGTAGCTCATGTTGCAGAAGCATCCACAGTCTACAAACACCAGTAGAAACCTGGGAGCTGCTCCCATCACCCCAGGCGACCAGCTATTTCTGCTGTGCCCTGCAGTCTCTGTCACTGAAGTGCTGAACAAAGAGACAGAAGGAAGGTCAAGATATTGTCTGGTTGTTAAACAACTTAAATGACAAGTCTCTGCAAATAGGCTGGGCTGTGTCCAACCAGCAACAGCTCTCATGCACGTGTAAACCTGAGGTTGTTTTCTCCTTGTCAAAACGCAGTCTGCTGGTTTGCCTTGGCAACAAACACAAGGAACAGGCAGGGCTCACTGAAATGCTGACCCAAAACGTGATTGTGCTGTAATTATTTTAGAGTTATTCTGTGTAGCTGTTGAGGTACAGGCATTCACAGCCTTCACCATCCTCCCAGGAGCTGTGTTCTCCCATCCTCCTTCTCAGTCTCGGGTTGTGTCCTGTCCTCCTCATGCAGCCTCTGCCAGCATGTTCCTGCATGACTGCCAGAGACAATGGTCATCCCACCAAGGGGATGGATGCTTCCCCTTCTGCCCCCAAATCAGAGCTTGTTATGCCAGATCACAGCAGAGCTGGTGGTAAGGGACCCTTACGGGTTTGGAGCAGAGCCATCCCCAGCACCATCCAAGGGCAGCAGAGTCTTTGTCCAGCTGAACCCCACAAACTCCCATGGATGGAGACCCCCTCACTTTGATGGGCACCTGGAAAGGGAATTTTTCCTCATGTCCAACCTCAACTTCCAAGCCCCCTTGTGATATCATCTGGTACCACTGGGAAGAGTTTGGCTCCATCACATTTACAACTGCCCCATGAGTATTTGTAGGCTGTTGTTACAGCCTCCTTTCCCACATACTAAACCAGTCTGGCTCCTTCCACCTCCCCTGGCACACCACGGCCTCTCAACCCCTGACCATCATGGTTTCATCTCTTGGACCCTGTCCATTTTCTTCACATCATGGTTCACTAGTTGACCTGAAACTGGGTGCAGAGTTCCCAATCTGGTGTCACCAACACCCAGAAGAGTGGACGATAATCTCCCTTGGTGTGCTGGCCCCACACTGACATAGCCCAGTAAGTGGTTTGCCTTGTTGACGTTGAGAACAACCACTGGTTTGGGTTCAAACGAGGCATGTCCAGCCATTTCACCATTAGGAACTGAGTGAAGCTTGTACTAGGAAACAAATGGCCCCCAAAAAATTCACATCATTTAATCAAGAGTTTAAAATAATTTTAGTGGTGCAAGGTTAGGGCTCTGCAGAGCAGGAAGATCTTGTTGGTGACATGCTTGTGAAGCTACACTGAGCAGTGCTCAGCACAGCCAGGTGGAGGGTGGTGCAGTCTTCTTGGGCATCATCAGCTTAGCGTGGAAACCTGATGGTTTTGGAGAGCTGTGGACCAGGAATGGTTGTGGGATCAGAAACAGCAGTAAGCATGAGGGTTTTAACCCTGCAAGGGCTGAATCCTTTTCACCACAGTAATGAAGACACCCTTTGCAGCTGGACAGCTTCATCTTCTTTTCTGTGTTTCCTCTTCTTCTCAACCCCAAAATTATCTGAATCTTTGAGCGAGAGCTCAACCACTCTCTGCACCTGCTCAGATTGGTTTCAGGCCATTGCCTCCTCCTGTACCTGCCAGAGTGAGGGTCCTGGGGTGCTGCGCATCAAGGAGGGCAGTGAACTCCCTCTGTGCATGTTTCAGCAGTTTCAGAGCACAGGGATTCCTACAACACGTTTTGTCCGGGCCAGACCCAGGAGTCACACAGGCCAGTGCTCAGCAAGAGGCAGGTCCCAGATCTGGAGGTGATCTAGATGGAGGCAGTAAGTCAGTTCTTCCTACGGAAGAAGGAACATGTGTGTTAACAAGAGTCCTAACCTCATAGGTAGAGCAGACCTGTCTTCAGTGGGGAAAACACCTGGTTCCCAAAGCCTGTATGCTTGGAAACTTCTTTAGAAGGAGATGGTCCAGAATTACTGCCCCACTATGGGGACGTCACCCTCAGACACCAAGTTTGCATCTCCCTGGCAGAAGTGGGATTCAGCCAGGCATCTCCCATGTGCCATGCACTCATCCCAACCTGAATGCGCTCAGTGGCAGAGTATCCCGTGTCTGCTCAACACATGTGGGCTCAGCCTAGTACTGGTGTGAAGCACCCTGGGACTGCCCCTGAGAATCAGTCCAGCAGGGAGAATTTGGGGATTAGCACCCTCCTACCATGTGAGCAGCACCAGACATTATATGCAAAATTCAGGCATTTGGGATGGTAAATATGACGCAGATTATTTGGTAGGTCAGTGGCAGATTGAAGAAAATATATTTGAGGTTTAGACATTGAAAAAACTGACCACACTATTCATGTGTAACCCCTGCTTTCAGCTAAGAAATCATAGAATCATAGAACCATTAAGGTTGGAAAAGACCTCAAGGATCATCAAGTCCAACCCAACACCACCCAACTCACTAACCCGTGTCCCGAAGCACCACATCTACACGTTTCTTGCCCCCCTCCAAGGATGGTGACTCCACCACTGCCCTGGGCAGCCTGTTCCAATGCCTCATCACTCTTGCAGTGAAGAAATTTTTTCTAATATCCAGCCTAAACCTTCCCTGGTGCAGCTTGAGGCCGTTTCCTCCTGTCCTATCACTTGTTACTTTAGAGCAGAGGCCAGCGCCCACCTCACTACAACCTCCTTTTAGGTAGTTGTAGAGAGTGATAAGGATCTCATCTCATGATATAAGCTCTGAACAAATGTTTGGGTTTTGAGTGATGCATCTCCTCCACACCCCTATATGCCCCTAAGCGTCATTAAACCCGCAGAATCTAGATGCACGTCATAAAGGGAATGAGGGAAACTGCATCCCACTGACAATAGTGACTTCTTTAAAGAGTGGAGGAAGAAGATAAAACACAAACAAGATGGTCCTCTTGAGGAGGGTTTCTCTGTTGTTACTGGGTGTCCTTTGTCAATTTGTTTAATGGTTCAAATCATAGGATGAGAAATACACAAAATGATGGCTGATATTCCCCTGAGTGTAAACACTTACAGGGGTCTGCCCATGCTGAGCAGGGCAAGCTCCTCCCCAGCTACCTCCTTCCAACACTCACCTTGATGCTTCCTTGAGCCTCATCTGCCCTTTTTCCTTCTCTGTCTCTCCATTTTTGCCATACCACCACACCCATTAACCCCCTTCCCATTCACATCTCCCTGGGACTAAATGCTCAGAGTTTAAAGCAACCCAGCCTCTGCCCATCTGTCCACAGATGAAGACTCTCTTGCCTCCTCTGTCATCCATCCACTTACAGGCATGTCGTTCTGCTGCAATGTCTCCACCAGACTCACCACCCTGCTTCAACGCCCAGTGAGCAATAATCTGGGACAAGGCTTGTTGAGCCCTTAGGAAACTGGCTGGGGACCCTCATCTCAGGGACCTCAGAAGAAATTGGCCTCTTGGCTCCCAGGAGGGAGGCTGCCCTGGCACTGGCATCAGTAACCCAACTGTGGGGCTGAGATCACCCATTCAGCTCTGAGTGGTCAATGCAGGACCTCACTCCATCCTTTTTTCCAACAGAATTGAGGAGGAAACAATCTAGTGAGGACTTTTCAGATGGCCACACAATCACTGAGCAGGGCAATCTGCCTCCCCAGATTTGGCATGTCTACAGCAGAGCCTGGCACTCAGCCCCTTCCAGCCAGGCAGACCATGGCTGGGCAGAGGAATCGCATGCTCCAGCTCTCTTCAGAGGCTGCTGCCTGCCCCGTCCTGTTCTTGTCTGCTTGAGCTGCCGATCTCAGGTGACCTTGAGGCGATTTTTGAGATACAAGTGTTGCTTACAACCACTCTGTCCCATCCCTTAAGCACTGCTTCACTTCCCAAGAAGCTGCAGTAGCTCCTAGGACCCAGTCCAGACTGAAGAGTTTGTTTGTCCTCTGTCACTATCAACACTTCCCATGGACCTCAGCTGGTGTCCTGCAGCCCAGGCTTCCCCACCTTCCATTTCCCATTGACCACAACATCAGCAGATGATGGTCACCCCTTCACCGTGATCTGACAGTTCTTCATACTTAGCAGGACCCAATCCCTCCACCTTTTGCAGAGGATATCTCATCATTTTGACACCATTTCCAAACAACACAGTTGATGGGGAGGATGGAAAC
Source organism: Pterocles gutturalis (assembly GCF_000699245.1). Lineage (NCBI taxonomy): Eukaryota > Metazoa > Chordata > Aves > Pterocliformes > Pteroclidae > Pterocles > Pterocles gutturalis. Next base: position 22,732 of record NW_010123354.1, read on the forward strand.
CTGCTCACAGCAAGCCCAGGAGTGAATTCAGAGTGGGTCAACCACTGCAGACCTCAGCACCGACTTGCTCACGTGCTGCATGTGGCAGGATGCGCAGGGAGCTGCCAGAGGGCTTGCAATTCCTTCTTGAGTTAAATAGTCATAATTTGCCCCACTTTGAGAGGCCCCTAAACCAGTGCCCGCTGCCAGGTGTGGCTTTGGCGGTGCACCATCACCTGTAAGAACGGCCTTATTGAGCTTTGCTGCCTCCTCACCTGCAGGATAGCTGTCGCAGGGCAATGAGATTGTCACTCCAGAAGAACCAGACCACTTGGTATCCAGCCAACAGGAAAAAAATCTTCGTTTACAAAGAACAATTTCCCCTGTGTGCAGATTTGGGGCTTTTCATTTGACTTAATGTAGATTTAGCCTGGGATGTGTTTCGATAGCTACTTCAACATCAATGTTGACTGTAGGCAAAAATAAAACATTATCCCCTCCCTCTAATTCCCCAGACCCTAATCAGCGTTCTCTTCAGCATTTCGTTGTAGCATTCATTTTTTAGCAATACCTGAGAAATCATCATTCTGATATCTCCAAATAAACGCACATGCATTAATGGACCTCTCCCTTCACCTGGGACTACAGGCAGGGTACACGCTGTCCAACCCTCGTACACTGATCAGAGGATCATTTCATTAAGTGCTTTCTCCCTGTTTCCTTCTGGAAATAACCAACATTTCTCTGTAAATCGAGCAGGTTGTCAAATTTCCAACCAGTTGGTGCTACGAACAGCACAGGCTGACCACCCGTGGTCTTTGCAAGGTCCTCCTGTGGGGCACTGCCCCACCACTGGGAATGTCCCTCTGTCCCACGGTGCTCGGAGGAAGGGTTCAGCCCTCCTAGAAGAGGTTGCTGGAAGAGGGCTCTGCAGCTGCAGGTAGGACACAACTCACGGAGGGAGGCACCATGAGGTTGCATAGAAAAAAAAAATCACTTAGATGTACTGAAATACCCTGAGCTGTCCCTCTGGGAGAGCTCGCAGAGGGATGCTTAACCTATTTCTAAGCAGCCACAGGTTTGGGAGTGATTTCTAGGTGAACTTTTGCCTTTGTGAATATTTTAGAAAGGTTTCTAGCCCTTAGGTGTGACTAAATTAAGGGAGAATCTTAACCAGAGAGAATCTGGCCTTGTGGGCTGCTGAATTTTGTGCAGATCATGCAATTCATGCACACTATTTAATAAGGTAATTTTCAAACACACCAAGAGGGAAAAAAGCTCTCTTGTTCAAGAGGTCACATTGCACCAGTGGTAAAGTCTACAGAGACTTTCCAGGGAGGTGATACAGAAAAACCTTACATCCACACTCGTGCCCATGGGACTTGCCCTTTTCTGGGGGATCAGCCTCTAATGCTTAGGCAGTTGAACATCTTTTTTAAAAAAAAAATGAAGTTCCTGTCTGTTTTGCAGAGCCCACCAATGATCTCAACGTTTGGTGGAGAGTCTGCAGTAACGGCGATATCTCACACCAGGGACACAAGTGCCCACTCTATAGAAAAGCTCAAAACTCAA
>NW_010123354.1:24308-31906 GCF_000699245.1 Pterocles gutturalis
TAGTGGGTGATTTATGAGAAAAGGCATGGGATTCAATAAACCTACCCAGTTCCCTAGTAAACCGCAATGTTCCTTATTTGAATTCTGTCATCTTTTTGTCTGTTCTCCGCATTCAGACAAGACCTGGCATTTCTCAAGCTCATATGTGCATATATATTGCGTGCTTTGACTTGCGAAGATTTCCCTCTTGCTGCTCTTGATCTTCAGACAAACCCAAGAAATTGTGTCTTACCCTGTTCACAAAAGGCTGCAGTCAGCAAATTACAAGAATTAAAAGATATTAATATTATACCAGATCTAATACCCCCTCAAAGGTCAGACAGCAGAACAGAGTGAGCAGCTGGAGGCACGTTTGCATATATGGACACCTCTGTCGAAGTAGGGGTGAGATTCATGATCTCTGAGCTTAAAATGAATGTCTGCCTCTTGGTAAAAACACTTCCAGATAGTTCAAAATGTACCATAACAAACCAAACAGGGTCTGGCTCTCTGTCCTGGGTTCAGCTGAGACAGAGTTCACTTTCTTCATCACAGCCAGCAAGAGGCTGTGCTTGGATTTGTGCTCAGAAGAAAGCTGATAACAGTGATGTTTACGTGGCTGCCGAGGTCTTTCAGCTTCTCTGGCTGTCTGCAAACAGGAGAAGCTGGGAGGGAGCACAGCCCCAGTGACCAGCCCAGGACTTGATCTTAGGTTCGGGATTGAGACCCACAGTGGCCAATAATCTATCCCATAACATTCACATCATGCCCAGGATAGAGGTGAGGACCCTCCGGAAGATCGGCCCTTTTGGTTCCGGATCTCTTTTGCTCCGGGTCATCTCACTCCAGGTGGTTTCTCTCCCAAGGCCTTTCCCCCCCCACCCCGGTCAGCTCTGGGTCTACGATGCTCAGACTGTTCTCTCCGTTCCGTGAGTGTGGTTTCAGGACTCTCCCTGCTCCAGGATCGTTAGCTGGGAACAGGCTGAGCCTTGGTCATCAGGTGGGGGGCAGTGTCACTGTGTGTCACTCAATTGTATATAGGATTATTTTCAATATAATTGTAGTTTAGTTACTAAATTGTTCTTATCTCACCCCATGAGTCCCTTTTTTCCCTTCACCCCTTTCATACTTTCCCCCATCCCTGGTTGGGGGGGAGGGTGAGTGAGCAGGTCGTGTGGGGTTGGCTCCCAGCCCAGGGTAAACCCATCACACTCTCCTGGAAGGTTTGTATTCATCACCCACCTCCACTTGCAGTGACTTTGCACAGCCCTTTCCTTACCTGAAAAGCAAGTGTGTGATGATGCCTCTGCTAGGAAGGGGAAAAGGGCAAAGCTGGTGGGAGATGGGAAACGCTCGCAGAGCACTAAACAAAGAGAAGGAGCCAGCATGAAAACTCCTGGCTCCCAATGTGCATTTCAATGGATCACCCCGGGGCCACTCAGCGCTGTAGAACAGTGGGATGCCAGCCTGCACAATCGTTCATTTTGGGCAGAACATGGCCCGGAATTGGAAAATGCCAAATATGTTTTAAAATACTACAAAACCCCCCCCCTCCAGGCAGAGAAAGGTTTTCTCCAGGACAGTGGGTGGCAAAGGAGGTCTGAACTGTGACCTGGGGTCTCTCCTGCCTGTCTTCCCAGTGTGTTACGAGGATTGCCGGGATCCATACGGGGCATTGATAAGACGTCAGAGGGCACAAGCACGTCAGATGTTTGCCTTGTAACATCACACTGCAGTGACTTGAGTTGCTGTGGGAGGAAATACCGTGGTTTAGAAGAGCCTTGTTTCCACCAGGTCCTTGGCCCCTCAAGGAGTGTTGCTGGCCATGGCTCTCAAGGCATTTATGGGGAGAAGTTATTTAACTGATGCTGAGACAAGGAGGGGAGGTGACGGTGCCGTGACCCCGCAGCACTCACCCGGCCGAGCCCTGAAGGGAGCTGGCACTTGGCTCAGCTCTGCTCTGGCACTGGGCAGGATGGAGCCAAAGGAAGTCTGAGTCCGTGAGCACGTGGCACTTATTGATCGCCTTGTCCCATCGGCAGAGCTGCTGCTGTGACCTCCCCCCATCACTGGAGCCACCACAACCAGCAGCATCCTCTGTGCAAAGGTCCCAGACACGTATTTCTGCATGATGTCCTGGGGGCTCCAGGGATGAAAATATAAGCTCTTTCTAACAACTATTTTTTTTTTGAGGGACATGGCAGAGCGGGGTACAGGATCCCTGTAGCATGTCTGCATTTACATGGGAGATCCCTTGGGAGAGGCAAGGAGGAGCTGTGAGGCAGGAAGGGTCCAGCTCCGTGGCACTGGATGCACCCTTGGAGACGCAGCTCCACAGCCCCGAACTGTCCTGCCCGGGTGGTCACAGGGCTGGTGGTGTCCTCGATATAGTGGGAAAAAAGAAAAGTAGCTCTTCAGATTCATCTGCTTTCAGCTGCTGAGTTTAGAGCTAGAAAACACTCCCCTAACAGCACATCCCAAAAATTTTCTCCCTGCATTTCACTTAAAAAGCTGCAACACCAACCTCAGGCAGTCACAACACAGACGCTGCCCCACGTTCGAGCCTGTTGGAGATTGTAGTACACTCATCACACAAATATCAATATTTTCCAGGGCTGAGACAAGAAATTAACAGGTTCTTGCCCATCCAGCTGGGCTCCCAGGACTCATTAAAGACGGCAACAGGTTGATGATGTTGCAGAAGAATGAGGAAGGGGTGACCACACCAGATGGTTTCCCAGGAAGCTGGTCCCCTCCTGGCACTTCACTTTCATTTTTTTTTGTCATGAAACTGGAATGTGAAGCACGTGTGAGCAAACCCTTGGTGTCAGCCCTCACCATGCGCTGCACACACAGCAGAGGACGGACAGACCTCTTTCCAAGAAGCTGGTTTCTTGCCAGACAGCAGCCAAGCTGGGCATCACCTCTGGTGAAGTTTTCAATCCCCCTGCTCCGCAGGAGGAGCAGCTCAGCAAGGCCTGTCTCTGGCTGGCAAAACCGATCTTGGATGGGCAGCCTGGGCAGTCCAGTCCTGAGTGCTCTGAGCAATGCATCTTCCAGTCTCCTGCAGAGAGGAAAGAAGAAATGTCCTAGCATCTTCTGCTCTCACTAGCAGGAAACCTTTCTTCGTGTTCATCCTAAAAACTCCTTTTCATATGTTTTGGCACAGTTCTAACTTTCAAATGCTACCACATCTAATTGATACCAGGTGTCTTTCCAACCAGTGTGCCAAAGAGAAGATGAGGTTTTTGGCCATTTCTGTAGGAAGGATGAAGTTGAGAGGGTAGGAACAGTATCTTCCACGATGAGGCAACACGATGACATGAGTCACGTCTTCAAGGATACAAGGATGCACCCGCTGGTTATTGCAGAAAGAGGATCTGCACAAGACTGTTCACTTCCATTACTTCAAAAGCTCATCACAGATCAACGGGAACCACAGAGAGTCAACTCAAGACTGCTGGATCCACGGCTCTGCTGTGTCTGGCGCTATCGGATGGGAACAAAAGGAGTCACTGGGCTGACAGACAGTGTCGGGACTCCTGGGAGATTTAAGGGATTAAGCAGAGAAAGAGAAAAGGGATTTTCCCTGTGTTTGCCATAGGCACTCATGCTCCTTGTGTTGCGCACTGCACTCACGCATGCACACAAAAGCCTACCTTCATGTACACATCTGTCCGCTCCCATGTGTACACGCAGCAGTGAAAGGGAGTCTCCCAGCCCAGCAGAGCTGTCCGGCTTTTACAGCTCCTGCCCTTGAGCGTGCAAAACATCCGTGTTGCAAGTTGATGCTGGGAAAATGCATCCGTCACCTTCTGCGGGTAAAGCTGGGGGCAGCGGAGCAGGGATACGAAATGGCTATTTCCCTTTAATGTGATGGGAGCTAGAGAAACGTAGGCTCAGGCAGCAGGGAAGAACACTAGCAGTGAAAGAAAGAAGCATGGGGTCTGTTGCTCCTGCACTTTCCAGCCTTGGAGTTGTGGTTTATGCTTTAAAAATTGTCCATGTCCTCTGCCTATCCCAAACTGACCTTGTGATGCTTCCTCTCCTCATATATTTGCTTCCATCCCACAAGCTCTTGTGATTTCTGTGTCAGAGCCACACAGGGCCAAGATGTGCCCCTGGGATCTCAGATCTGGATTTCAAATAGGTTTCGTTTCACCCTCACATCTCAGCCACATCGCCCTGACCCGTGTACCTTTCCAGGATTTCTGGGAAGATGGGGATGATGGGCCAAGGGGAATGGTATTTTTTTATATCTGTCTAAGAAGGATCAGCAATGGGGAAATCACATTGACATGAGAAAAAAAATGAAAATTACATGACGACTGGAGAGAAGGTGCTCTCAATAATCAACAACAAGGAAAATTAAGAGCAGACACTTAGGAATGATGGAGATCTTGCAAAAGAGGAAGAAAAGGAAAAGGTGAGAAAGCTTGGAAGGGGTCATCAAAAGCAGATGGATTCCTGTACATGGGTAAGCAACTTCACCAGCCGGGTGCATGACCATGTGCAACCACGAGCAGCCTCCACCCTCCCCAGGGGCCTCGTTTACACGACAGATCGCAACTCTGACCTCAGGACAGATGGCCAAAAACTGACGGCACATCTCTGGTCGGGCCTTCCAGGCAGGGAATTCTATCATGAAATAGTTCAGGAGCTTTGACCAAGGGTTTTGGTCAAGAAGGGATTTGACCAAGTCTGTGGATGAATGGGATGATGAGTCCTCCCAGGAGTTCCCCAGCTCCTACTCCCTCGAGGCCACTGCTGGTTTCTGCAGGCTCCAAGAGCTCAAACTGCTGATCCAGATAAAACACTGGGCCAGGTTTTACACCAGTGAGCTACAGCAGAACTAACCTGCATGCATGACATGGCATGCAGCTCATGGCCAGCGCACCAGGACAACCCTCCACCACCACTGCTGTGAGAAACCACTGCTGCCGGCACATCCTGGCAAGCTCTGACACCAAACGTGACCTTCCACCACTGCACAAACCCAGGCAGGAGAAAGCATCTCACAGCATGCCCCCCACCGTGACACAGGATTCTGTCTGAGTTCACCGCGTTAGGGGCCTCACCGGATGGAGAACAAAGGCTGTTTGCAACTGTTGCTTGGAGCTGACCACTCTTCCCAGCGGTGCTGAGCTCCCCCCATCACATTGCACTTGGTGGGAGCTGGAAGCACAAAGCAGCTCCAGGAACCAGCCCCAGTGCGCTGCCAGTTGTGCTGCGTTGCCTCCCAACCATATCGGGTGGCCCCTCTTCTGTGTGTCCCACCCAAGGGTGTGGGAGATGGAGTCAACCCATTGCACGCGGTGTGACAGTCCTGAAGGCTCGGGCAGCTCCCCACTGCTGGGTCGGCGGGCAGAGAGGTGCAGCAGAAACAAGGCTGGGAGATGGTTGAGCAGGAGCTGTGGCAGAAGGCAGCACTGGGGTGGTGATTAGAGGCATGTGCTTCCCAGCCAGGGTGGGGGTCAGGTCTTCTTCAGTGTCTTCAGCAGACGTCTCACCTGAGCACTTCCCTGGAATTTCCTTTGCATCCTAAAATCATTAGTGTGCAATTAATTCAAACAACTGGTGTCAGCTCAGCATCCAGCCTGAGACTCCAGTTGAGTAGTTCAGGACAAGGACAGTCAACTAGAGGTCTCAAATAGTGGTGGCATCTCCATCCTTGGAGGTTTTCAAATTGTAGAAGGACAAGGCACTGAGAAACCGAATCTAACTTTGAAACTGGCCCTGTTCCGAGCAGGAGGTTGGACCTCCTGAGGTCTCTTCAAACCTGAATTAACTAAGGACTAGAAAATGATTGACTAGCTCACACACAGCCTTCAGGTGTGGATTAGGGAAAAACACAAAACTGGGAGAAGTGGTTGGTACCCCAGATGGTTGAGCTGCCATTTGAAGGGATCTCTAACGGTTGGGCAACGGGCAGACAGAAACGCCACGCAACTCAACCAAGGGACCTGGGGAGAAATAACCTGGGGAGAAACAACCCCAGGCACCTGTAAAGGCTGGGGGCCAACCAGCTACAAAGCAGCACAGAGAAAAAGACCTGAGGGTGATGATGGACAAAAATTGGAAAATGAAGCAGCAATGTGCCACTGCAGCAAGGAAAGCCATTGGGGCCGCACGAGGAAAAGCATTGCCAGCGGGTGGAGAGAGGAGATCCTTCCCTCCTACTCAGCACTGGTGAGACCTCCTCTCGAGTGCTGTGTCCAACTGTGGACCCCCCAGTACAAGAGAAATATGGACATACTAAGTCAGAACTCTTTAATATTTGCCTATGCTGGTATCTGGTCTGGGAGGTTTCTCCACTGGAAGCAACTGAGTTCATCACATCCTCTATGTTACAGAACTGGCTCCTCATTCACAGATTTGACCACGTGTTCTGGAGGGATGCTCTGGGCTGGTCTGGATCTGAGTTGGCAGCTGTAGGACTGTCCTTGTTTGTGTGTAAGAGCAGGTATCTCAGTGCTTCCTTAAGCAAATGTGTGTCTTCACTCTTCAGCATCTATTTTTGGCCAAATAAGCAAATTGACCCACATATTTAATGCTGGGCAATTGGCAGGTCCTTGGACCAGTAGAAAAAGTCCTCTCAGATCTGCCCTCCAGCACCTTCACCGTGTACCAGCACATCTGCCCAGCACACAGCTGCACCCAGAGGCTGGTGTCCATCAGGTGAACCACGGCGGTTCAGTCTCTGCTGGGGCCACCTGCCCAGGTGTCAAGACAGCCTGGGACAAGTGGCTTTGGCACAGCTGACCCCAGAGCAGCCCCCCTCCAGTAAACAGCAATCCCTCTGCGGATGACCTTGGCATTGGACAGGACACCTCCCATCTTGGCCACAATTCAGAAGCTCTCACATCAGTGTCTCCTGATAGTGGAGATGCCCCAGGGTGTTCCCTAGCCTCCAGGTGTTGCTCCTTGCAGGTCCCTTGTCACATCCACCAGCCCCATGGGGATGTCCCAGACACCTGGGAGCACACCAAATGGCTCCAGGTGCCTCCATGTAGAGAGCTGAGTCCCGCCCTCTGTGCCCACAAAGGACCAGGGTGTCTTCAGGTGTGACAGCCCATGTGATGAAAATCACATCAGTGCAATTCCATAGGAAGTCTCTTGTTTTCTTAGGAAATCCCTATTTTCAGGACTTTGTCTCCCTGAACTACTGGTTCACCTGGGCTCATCAAATTCCTGCCTTGGAACGGGGTGGGGAAGGGCAGGACCATTAGTGCCAACTGGTTTCCCAACCCTCATGCAGTCCTCTGTCCCTTGCAGGTCCCTTGCACTAGGTCAGCAGTACAGCTCCCTGGGGTCCCAGCCCATCCTCTGCGGCTCCATTCCCGGCCTCGTTCCCAAGCAGCTCCGCTTCTGCCGCAACTACATTGAGATCATGCCCAGTGTGGCCGAGGGGGTGAAGTTGGGCATCCAGGAGTGCCAGCACCAGTTCCGGGGCCGCCGCTGGAACTGCACCACCATTGATGACAGCCTGGCCATCTTCGGGCCGGTCCTGGACAAAGGTAAACAGCGAAGCCGGGGGGTTGTTGGGGAAGGGGTTTGCCAGCATGGGTAGAGCTGTCACATCTCCACTTGGCTTTTGGACACACCACGGATATCCTACT
>NW_010123354.1:31924-45409 GCF_000699245.1 Pterocles gutturalis
GATGTCCTGGCTTTCAACCCTAATTTCTGCAATTTCCTTTTTCCAACAAAGTAACAAAGGAAGGGTCTATTCCCATCCCAGGAGCACTCAGTAGGGCCAGGTAGGATAAAGTACAGGAAGGGGAAGGTCTAGCCCCACGCGTGCTTATGTGTTCTGGAATCATGGGCTCCACTTCCGAACAGCAAGGTCCAGCAGAGCCAGGGGAAGAGCCAAAGAGAAGGGTTGAGGTCAAGTTCCCTGGGGTCAAGACAGCCCTTTGAAGCATGCACTGACTGCCCCAGAAGGCCAGTGGGCAGAAGTTTCCCTGCCAGTGAGAAGCCAGAGTGAAAACCCATGACCCTGATCAGGGTTAGTTGGGCTTTCAACATATCTTTTCACAGATGATAAGCCCAAAACAGGGCTGGGACCAAAAAGGAGAATAAACATATTTTCCCTCTCCTCTCTCCAAACACACGTGCTTGCTCCTCTTTCTCACCTCCTCCTGAAAGGCCACCCTCTCCAGACCCACTGGCACGGCTCAGGCACACTGGAAGCACATCGATGAGGCACGATGAAGTTGGGATTCCCAATGAGGCCACATCCTGGACATTACAGAGAGAAAAGAGAGATGTTGGGCCCCAAGACAGCTGGGCACCTGCACCTCCAGCCTGCAGCCAAACATGGCCTGAAGGGAGGGTGCTGGAGGACTTCAGTGGCAGATAACCTATCTCATATCTCAGACGTGCAGTTAGCAAACCAAGACCTTAGACCCAAAAGCATTCCCATGAAATTGAACCATATGGTGGGTAAAAAAACCTCCCCTGCCTTCCACCCTGTCCCATGACTTTGTATGTTGGCACCAATGACAACAGGGAACGATATGTGGAAGTCAGCGGAGCCAATTCATGGCTGCGGCTCTTTGCTCCTTCTGGAGGAACTTTCTCTGCAGATGTGATGCGCTGAGCTCCTCCATGGAGAAAGGACGCACTGCCTGCTCAGAGCAGCAGCCAGCCCAGGGCATCACCTTCTCTCCCCCTTCCCCAAGAGCCTGCAGACTGGGGGGGCTCGGAGCTGCTCCCATGCACCATCTGACCCCAAACACACCAGCAGTGGCCATGCCACCACCATGGGTTGAGGACCTCCTGGAGGTTCCTCGTTACGCCTTCTTCCCCATTTCCAGGGAGGAGGGGCCGCATGTTTGCACATTCGCAGGACTCTGCCTGTACTGGGATCCTGCCCATTAGGATCAAACTAGGAACGTCTTTCTGAAGGTCGTTGGCCAAATGCAAGAAGAATTATTTCCAGTGACTTTTTGGAAATGGGAATCTTATGGGACAGCCTCTAGGAAATTTCCCATCACACTCCTGGAGCGCGCATATCTCCTAGTGAATCATTCTTACAAAGGTGTCATATTCTGCTTATAAACAGTTCATTATATTTTTCAAGTTTCAGCCTCCTGAAAATAGTACAGTTTCCTGCAACATCAGCAGTATATTTCAGTGGAAAGGACTCATTTGGGTTAGTGTGATTTTTTGCAGAGATCAGGATTGTAAAGTCCTTTCAGAGCGCTAATAGGGACCATGAGATTCAACTCCCCTCTGTTTTGCCAGGATGTAAATTGGGCTAACAGCATCAAATAACTTGTCACTGAGGCTTGCCACACTATAACCTGCTGCCTAATGAAAGCACGTCCTAAACTTCAGCACTTACAAGATCTGAAATTTTCTTTAAAACTGTCATTAAAAACTATCATAAAAATTTTAACATGTTATGAAAGAACTCTTACAGCATTCAGGCACTGAGAATCTCTCACCACCATTTCTGTCAGCATGAAAGCGCTTAAAAATTGGATTTGAACCATCCTCCCCGTAATGAGCACAATGAACTTTGAATTTATGAAGAATATTTTAAGATTCTTTCGGCTGCAGGGACTAGAGCAAAACCTCACGTGTGGACATGCCCCAACATTTCTGTGTGCTCCGAGCTGACAAAGTAAAATATCACCTGAAGTTCTGAAACTCTTCTGACAGATGGAGAAAAATTATTGAGCACATTTGTTATACAGCTTTCCCAACCAAACCACGACGCATCAGCAGTCTCCTAGACATCACTGCCAGGCAATTAGCTTGAAAAATGTATTTATTCTTGTGTCTCACTAACCTGTAAGTAGAACAGTTAAAAATAAACAGCATCATCTGCACATAACGATACATCAAAGACCAGCCCATTTGATTGCAGTTATTATTTACATTTTTTAAATGTGCTCATGTCTTTTCACTGCTGCTTTGAAAATTAATGAGCGGAGACGGGACAGGACGCATTCCACCCACAGTGTAACGAGCAGATCCCCAAAGTGTGGAGCATGAGTCGTTGCAGAGGAAAACATAACCTCCTCAGCCACCGCTTTCTGAGCTGAAGGAGGAGATCACGTTGGCAAGAAAAAGGGTTTTGTCCTGCCCTGAGAGCTCTTGTGAGCTGTGATGTGACCTGGGGACCGACCCTGCTCGTCCCTGCCGAGGGGACTGTGGATGGGGCTGAGGATGGGGCTGCCGGACATTTCTGCTGCCTTCACGGCATCGCCTTCTCCCAGGCTGTTGTCCCATCTTCCTTAGACACAGCAACAGCAGAAATCGAGAGTTTTGAGCCCATAACCTGGGGCTGAGGTCCGCGATTGCCCCTGGCTGCGTGTTTGACATCTGGCCGAGCCCGGAGCATCTGTGGCAGCTATCGCTGCATTCCCTTCTCGCTGGCTTCCAGGACACATGGAGGGATGTAACCCCACAAACGAAGAGTCATTAATTAATAGCAAGACTCAAACTAAGATGACAATCACTACTGCAGTTTGCACGGTGCATTAGGCCAACGGGTATTAAATACTAAGCCCAAAATGGGCAGTGTTTAAGCTATGATAACTGCCTGGATGAAGTCACCTCTAAGCATTAAAGAACAACATTTAGGTTAATCTCATCTGCTGCTCCCTTAGGTAGATTGAAGCTATTTCGGAAAAAAAAAAAAAAAAAAACAAAACACTTCAAAGGTGTAGTTCTCACTACAATAGCACGGAAAATCATTTCTAATACAGCCTGAAAAGAAATTGAGGATAATTTCATTTTAAAGAAGCTGAAAAAATGTTAATCACAATTGCTTCCATTCAAGGGGAGCTTAGTCTGAAGAGCGATGTCGTGTGGGAAACGACGGAGCCGTTTGCTGCGGTTTGGCTGCGCAGACCCTCTCCTGGCACACATGTTTGAGCCCTTCGTGGCTGCTCCTTCAGCGCCCATCACCCCGGCTTTGGGCGCTGGTGTCAGTGTGGGGGCACACAGCATCCGTCCCCAGAACAGCCCGAGGAATTCCTGCCCCCGGGTCTTCCCACAGCCCCCCATCGCATCCCCATCTCGCTTCTCTTCCCAGCTTCACCGTGTGACTCTCATCTCTCCTTTCGCAGTCTTCAAATTGGCAGCAAAGCAATAAGCAGCAAATGCAGCCCAGGGAATCCCGGGGGGGTGGAGTGCTCCCATTCGGGCGGTGCTGAATGCTGACCCTGGCTAAGGGCTCGGCCTCGACTGACCCGATTTCCTCCCATGTGCCCTACCCCAAATTCAAGACTCGGGAGGTTTTTGCCATAAAACATGTGGCAGACGTAGCTGGTGAGGCTTTGGTTTCCCAGGGCCATGGATCATCTTCCTGCAGGTTTTCTTTTTTGCATGTCTTATTTTTCTAACCCAGGCTATGAAAAAATAAACCCAAAAACCAACCCCAGAATGTGGGGTAAGATCATGTTTTTACAAGCAAATTCTCTGAGATGATTTATACTGCAGGTGTGCAGGCTGGGATGAGGAAGGAGGAAAAACCTGCTTTCCCCCCTCTCTTCTCCCTCCTTTTTCTTTCTAAAATAAGGTCGGTTTTTATTAAAAGACAACATCTCTTCCAGCCAAGTCCTGCCCAAAGCCAAGGTTGAGCCAACAGCCAGGTGAGGCTGCTGCACCGGGAGGGCGAGCAATGACCATTCTCCACATTGGTGACAAATTCTTGGATTTTGGTGAAAGCGCCCAGAAAGAGCTGGTTGCACATGCACGAGGCAGAAACGCCCCACGGGCATCTGGAGACCGACTCCTGGGATGGAGAAGAGGTCTCTGAGCCACAGGCAGGACCAGATCTGCAGGAGGGAGTTTGGCAGGAGCCCGAGCAAGCTCATACATCTCCGCACGTCTTTTGGAGAACTGCTCTTCCCCCGCCTCCTCGCCGCACGGCCACCCTTTGCCTGCTCTCCTCCTCCAGGATGACGCCACCAGTTCTCCAGAAAGATCCTTCTCGACCCTGCTGGGGCTCCAGCCTCTCGCTGGCACCGGGCAGAGCCGCGTCCTGCCGTGCGGGGCTGCGGGGGCCAGGTGCAGGAAAGGGCAGCTGTGCCCAGGCAGCCTTTGGGGGTCCCTGTGTGGTTTGGCTAAGCCCCTGCCACGAGCTGTGAAAAGGCAGAGCCGCACCGCGATAACCCACGGCTTTTCTCAGCCATGACACTCGCGGTCATTTGCATCTAAACAGGGGTGTGTGGGATCAGGGGCCGTCTTGATATAAACTCAGCAGCTTAAAGGGTGGGGGGAGGGAAAAAAAAAAAAAAGAGAGAGGGAGAGAGAAAAATAAGCTTATACCGCTGAGAAAGAGCTAAGCTTCCTCCCCTACTGTGAGGCAGGGCGAGCGATACCATCGCAGCGCCGCAGTCGTTTCAAATCGCTGCAGCATTCACACGCCCTTTAGCCATTCTGATCCGGTGGCGGGGGGCTGGGGAGAGCCATCAATAGGGATTTCCCAGCCGGGCTGGCGGGATTGGAGGGTGACGGCAGGACAGGGGAACATTGCCCCGTTGCTACGAGGTGCTCCCGGGGAATGCCAGTGCTCTGTGCCGTGGGTACGCTGGCCGGCGGAAACATTCTGCATTATGCTGGTAATACAGTGTGACACCGCGGGAACAATGGCAAATTGAGTGTCCCAGCAGGTAACGGGCCTGGCTGGGAGACAGTCGCAGTGGTGCACTGTCAAGACAGCTCTAATCCTCCCTCGCCAGCCCCTCCCCTGGTTCTGGGAACGCTGCTCCCGCATTTCATCTCTGGGAAATTCTCCCGGCTCCTCGCCCAGACCCAGGGGAGAATTGCAAGGCATGGTGTTTGTGTTTGCAGCTCGCTCCCCCCCGGCCCCGGCATCGTTGAGAGCTCGCCGGGCAGGCATGGGGGTGCGGGGGGTGCTGGGGGGCAGCTGCCAGAGGGGTGCAGCCCCCCAGGTTGGTTTGCATCACGCCTCTGCCTGGCTGTGGCAGTGCCAGCCCCAGATCAACTCCCAAACCAGCATCCACCCTCCATCCATCCCAGCATCCGCCCTCTGTCCATCCCAGCATCCGCCCTCTGTCCATCGCAGCATCCGCCCTCTGTCCATCGCAGCATCCACCCTCTGTCTATCCCAGCATTCGCCCTCTGTCCATCCCAGCATCTGCGCTCCGCACAGGGAGAGCCACAAAGTCCATCCCAGCATCCCCCCTCTGTCCATCCCAGCATCCTCCCTCTGTCCATCCCAGCATCTGCCCTCTGTCCATCGCAGCATCCACCCTCTGTCTATCCCAGCATTCGCCCTCTGTCCATCCCAGCATCTGCGCTCCGCACAGGGAGAGCCACAAAACCTGCAGCAACTCTCCACCCCGTGCCCATCACTTTTTCACACCCTCCCAGGACGGAAAGCGAAGGCACGTCAGCAAGGAGAGCGGCTCGTGTCCTCCCCCCGGTCCCCGAGCTGTCCTGGTCCAGGGCCAGGAGGGCTCGCTGGCTCCTCTAATCTGATCTGCTTCAGCTCCCAGGCCTTTGTCAGGCTGGAACACTCCGGTTGGAGCTGTGATCTTCCACCGGTGGCCTGTGGCCCCAGTGGTCCCAGTATGAGCAGTTGGTGAAAGATAACTACGGAAAACTCTGCTGGAGTATCGGAGGTGAGGAGGGCAAGGAGGGAAGAGTATGAATTAAAAGAAAGTGAAAACCATGGTACAGTCCCACGAGCAAAGACAGGACTGAGAAGCCCTGGTTGAGGATCACGTTGGGCATCTAGATCTGAGTTCCCCAGGCTGCAGCAGAGGAGAGATGCGCGTTTCTGCAGGTGGCACGTACCCATGAGCTGCCTCTCCCGATCGCCCACACAGGGCGAAATTAGCGCAGTTTCAGACGCCTGATTCTTGGACACGAGACCTCACCTCCTCAGAGACGGCTGCAGGCCAAGGAGCAAGACCTGGTGCAATGAAGACCTCTCCAGGGCACGAGAGGAGAGAGGTGAGAGATGCTTGGGGCAGCTGAGATGACAGCTCATGGCTCCTGCTGTGGGAGGAGGGGATGGTCTCCAAGGTCATTGTTGGTCTGAGACAGTAGAAAATTCTGGCTTTGCCCCACATCCACTGACAACTGTCCTGACCATTCAGTCAAGCTGTACCCATGAGGCAGCTGGAAGCAGCTCCTGCAGCACACCAAGGGCACTGTCCCCAGCAGCGGTACCCAGACACCCCCCCCCTCCCCAACCATCTGCCTTCAGCACCTCCCCAGCATCCTGCTGCGAGGCTGGATGGACTCCAACATCTCCTCTGAATTCAGAGACCTAAAGTCTCCACCTTTACAAGATGCCACGTTGGGTTCAAGCACTCCGATGTCACTCACCTGGGCGCTGCACTTCCGCAGACTGGGGCACACCAGGAAGCATGGTTCAACCAGAACAAAAAGATGTCCCCAAGGAGAAAGCGGAGACTGAGAAATTATTTTGTCTGTGCTTGGGAAAGCCTGTATTTAGTACAGTCTTACTGAAGTCAACAGTCAAACTCCTGTTGATTACAAAATGAGTAAAAATAGTACAACACTGTCTGCTTTATAAAAAAAAAAATAATAAAAAAAAACACTACTAAACAAGCTTTAAAAACATCCTATTTTTAAACATCTGGATGTCCCTTCAAGTCCAGGGACCAAAGTTTCAGTGCTGAGCAGGGAAACACAGGGGGCACTTGCCAGCCTGTCCTAACGCAGAAGATGTTCTGAGCTGTGGTGGGACATGCTCTCCTTCAGCCCCACTGAGTCCTCAGCTGGGACGGAGCGTTTGCTTCTCCTCTGCCTTCTGGAGAGAGGAACCAAACCCAGGCACAGATGCAGAGATGGGCAGCCGGGCTGATGAGTGCAATGGACAACATTTTATGGAAAGACTTAACAAATAAAGTTCTTTGAGCATTGAAAAATTGAAGTTTTGCTCTCTGCAAGTACCATGAAGTCAATACAGGGGCCATTAAAAGCCACTTGAAGATGAAAGTCAACGTGAGCCCAGGAACCAAGGGTATAAATTGGCTGGGCTTTAATCTGGGTTGAAAATTCAAAGATGTTAGCCATCGTCCTGCTTTCAAACCAGCAGAAGAGCCACCAGTCAGAGCACGAGCAAAAAGACCAGCTTAGTTCAGAGCATGTCACAACCTCTTCAACAGCCTCCTGAAGAGTGAACACACCAAGAGAGACAGAGGGCAGGACTCCCAGACCATGCCACTGAACTCACAGACCTCACGGCAGGAAAATGCCACCATATGAAGTGGACAAGGTCATCTCCTTTTGCATCCTCTAAAGCTAGGTCTAACTCTTCCAGGTCTTCTCCTGGTGTTGTTCTTTGGTGCTTCTGACATCTCAGAAGTTTCCTCTGGCAGTAGCAACCCCAGACAATCTGTCTCAACGGCTGCCTGCCATCTTCAGAGAGCCACCACGCCGTCACCTCAGGGGTGCACTTCAATACTGGGCTTTGGTAATTCCTGTCCAGAACAACCCCCCTGAATAAGATCTTTGTGTTTACGGCAGCCACCACGGAATGAGGATGGGCCAGGATGCTCAGGCAGAGGGTACCCAGCACCCAGGGCTGCTGGAGAGGTTTGGGTGGTGATGAAGAGCAGCAGCTCCCTGGCTTCAGGCACTCGAGGTGAGCCTGGAGGCTCCAGGCAGTTCTGCTCTGGCTTCCCACCCATCCTGCTTGGCCTTGTTGTCCGTCTCAGAGTCCGCTGGCTAGAACACCCAGCCAATGTAAATCTTTATGGCTTCTGGTGGCTTCCCCGTACCCAGGTGCATTTTGGCTGCTGGCGTCCAAAGTCCAGGTCAGGGCCCCACAGAATGACCAGGGAAGGGGAGGGCTTGAAAGTGACTCCGCCATGGTCACGGTGGAAGAGGTGGTGGACAGAGATGCTTCAGCTCAGCAAACTCATTTCACTTTCACCTTCACACGGATTTTCTGTTTTGTCCCCACCTCCTGCCCAGGTATCTTTGTTCTGCTGAAACACTCTCTTAGCACAGCAGATCCACACGTGCTCTCGTTCCCAGCTCCCAAGGCAATTTATTTCACCTTTTCTTCAGCATTCACCACTTTCAGGACTTTTTCCAGCTTTGCTCCGTGGGGCCTGTTGAAATTCCCGCAGTGAGGCTGTGTACCTGCAGCATGCCGAGAGTTACGGAGTCAAAGAGACTTGAGTTCATCTGCTTCGATTTCCTCCAGGATTGTTCAGTAATTAATGAGTAAGGTTATCATCACACCCTCAGCTGGTTTTATTCTACTGCTCTAAAGTCACACGTAGTTTAGTCTAGACACATTTAACAGTCATCACTAGCTCTTGGGCTTTGCTCTGCTATTGCCTGTCCAGTATCATCTGAAACCCTTCCCCATTTTAGCTTCATCTCCCCTAACTCCAGCTGTGGGGTCCCCCTCTGGGTTTCCAGATGGGGAATTACTCCAGTAACTCTCTTCCGAGGCCCCTGAAGCTCTCACAACATTCTGTGCACCCATCGGCACCCGTGCTGGATCAGATCCATATTCGGGGGAATGCTGCACTTGTGATGCCCAGAGCTGGGGTCACCCTTCTTCCCTCCCACCTACTCCTGCCCGCGTGCTCCAAAGGGCGATGCCAGCAGCACCCAATTCACTAAAACTCACTGAAAAATGAATAAAATATTTTTTTGCTTGTTAATGAGATTTAGATGATGCTGAAGAAGGTTGAGAAAGAAAATGAAAATTTTCCCTTGACTGACCATCCCCTGGGCTCTGTTTATTCCCAGCCACGCGAGAGTCCGCCTTTGTCCACGCCATCGCCTCGGCAGGGGTGGCCTTCGCTGTGACCCGCTCCTGCGCCGAGGGCACGTCCACCATCTGTGGCTGCGACTCCCACCACAAAGGGCCTCCAGGAGATGGCTGGAAATGGGGGGGATGCAGCGAGGACGCCGACTTCGGCGTGCTGGTGTCCCGGGAATTCGCAGACGCCCGAGAGAACCGGCCGGACGCCCGCTCGGCCATGAACAGACACAACAACGAGGCTGGCAGGACGGTGAGTGCTCGGCACGCCCAGAACTGGTCCCCATGCCCACGTGGACAGCCCAGTCTGGCTTCCCTGATGTAATGGGACCATGATAACAGCCAGGCAGGAGCTTTCTAGGATTATTTTCCAGGGCACAGCACTGGTGGTGAGGCAGTGGCCCAGGTTGCCCAGAGAAGCTGTGGATGCCCCATCCCTAGTGGGAGGTGTCCCTGCCCATGGCAGGGGGTGGCACTGGGTGGGCTTTAAGTTCCCTTCCCACCCAAACCATCCTGTGATTGTATGAATTCCACTCTCTCCAAACAGACGGGCTGGGGGGTTAAGAAGAGCTTAAACATCCTTTGATTCCAGAGCAAACATCTCCCAAGGCAGCGTGTAGAAACCCAACTCAACCACCCAAGACCCCGGGTTAATGGTGACGAGGACTTTCCTCCCAGGCTGCTCCTGCCTGTGTGCTCCCATTGTAACCTTGTCCCACCCAGTGGTTTGTTGGAATAGATGATCGTTGTCAGTCCCTTCCAGCCGAAATATTCTATTCTGTTCTGGGCCACCGCCTGCTCTAGGTCATTTGCAAACCCAACGTGCTTTAACCGTGGTACAGCAAGACCTTTCCAACAGTGCTTGAAGCAAACACTAGATATTTTTTTTTCCATCCCACAGCAGGGAGAGGTGGAAGGCTAGATGCTTGAATCTCTAACTTGTGTTAATGACCGTTTCCTGAAAAAAACCAAACCAAAACAATAATTTTAACAAAAATTAGTGATTATTTTGCTCCACAGAGAGGAGGTTTCTGGGGAAGTGAGAGCGTCACATCTTTAGATTCACAATTTCATTTACGTTCTAGTGCAACCTGTCAGACTCGGGGCACAAAACGAAGGGTCGTTAGCAAAGCTGGGACAAGGGGATCCGTCTACATCCACATGTGCAAGAGACACCCTCCAACGCTCGAATTCTCTGGGCTGTGATTGTCCACACACACGTGACGGGCAGGACCCCATTGAAAAGATCAGACCTTGGGATTGGATTGGGTTGGACTGGGTTGGACTGGATTGCGTTGCACTGAATTGGATTGGGTTGGAGTGGAGAGATGATTCAAGCAGCTTCCCAGCCCCGTCATGCTTTTCATAGAATTACAGAATCCCAGGATGGTTTGGATGGGAAGGGACCTTTAAAGCCCATCCAATCCCACCCCCTGCCATGGGCAGGGACACCTCCCACTAGCCCAGGTTGCCCAAAGCCTCATCCAGCCTGGCCTTGAACCCCTCCAGGGATAGGGCATTTTTTTTTTTCTAGTGTGAAAAAACACCAGAAACACTAGAAACATCTCCATCTAGAGATGTTTCTGCCACACACCAAAGCTCCTGTGCATTTACAACTAGCCTACACTTTCCAGACCAAGCTCAGATCAGACATTTAAATCCAGGTAGCAAAGGCAGGTGACTGAAAGCAAATGGTGGGCATCATAAGCTGCTGCTGACCCCCTTGTTTTCTCTCCCCTGGACAGACCATCCTGGATCACATGCACCTGAAGTGCAAGTGCCACGGTCTCTCGGGAAGCTGTGAGGTCAAGACCTGCTGGTGGGCCCAGCCCGATTTCCGAGCCATCGGTGACTACCTGAAGGACAAATACGACAGCGCCTCCGAGATGGTGGTTGAAAAGCACCGAGAATCTCGGGGATGGGTAGAAACTCTTAGGGCCAAGTACGCTCTTTTCAAGCCACCGACGGAGCGGGATCTGGTCTACTACGAGAACTCCCCCAATTTTTGTGAGCCCAACCCAGAGACGGGCTCCTTTGGGACAAGGGACAGAACATGCAACGTCACCTCCCACGGGATCGACGGCTGTGACCTGCTGTGCTGTGGTCGTGGCCACAACACCAGGACTGAGAAACGGAAGGAGAAGTGTCACTGCATCTTCCACTGGTGCTGCTACGTGAGCTGCCAGGAGTGCATCCGCGTCTACGACGTCCACACCTGCAAGTAGACGCTGGTAGGGCTCCAACCCATGGGAGGTTGCTCCAGAGTAGGGCCAAGGGGTCCATCAACCCTGTGATCAGCCCCCACACGGTGGCCTCACACTTCCAAGGATGGCATAAAAAAATCCTAATGCCCTTGGTCAGGACAGACACCCCCCCAGCCAGCACCCGCAGCGCAGAGAAGGCTCTCGGCATCTCACCTGGGTGGTCCAAGGCTGGATCGGGCGCTGCGACACGTTAGATCACTGATCTGCTGACTTCTCTGGGGCTGTTTGGCTGTTTGGGAAGAAGCAGGGACAGCAGAGGTCCAAGCAAGGCATGGCCACCCCAGTCAGTGTGCTGCTAGTTCCTCTCCCGAGGTCTGGCCCATGGAGATGCCCATACAGGGGTTTCGGGTGGAAATAAATTTGACACAGCGAAAGGTGAGCTCATCCAGGCTCCCCTGCCTGCTGGCATGGCCATCCTGGTCTCAGCAGGTGTGAGGAGGAGGAGGAGGAGGAAAGGAGCCAGCTCCCCACAGCAGCCGGTTCCTTCCCTCCTGCTCCGAGATGATGCTGAAGAAACACGAACACACGAGCAGAGCCTCACAGCCAGTCTCTCCCTTCACCTCCCCTTCGCCCTCTCGACTCCCCACAGCCCCACATCGTCTCCTCCAGTCCCCCAAGGACGGCGGGACACCAGAGCCCAGAGCTGACCCTGGCATCTGTCCCAGGATGAGAGCAGAGCACACAGGGCGAGGATGCCACCTCGTACACGGGGACACGTCGCTCCCCCGCAGCCTCCTCGCCCTGCAGGGAGATTTTTAAGGATCTGGGCAGATCCACCCCATTGATGCACCTACTTACTAAGCATTCCCTAACACGACATCCCAGAGGGAGCTCAGAGCATCTCCCTGGAGACAGGTACCCGCCGGAGGAGCTGCTGCACCAGCTCCAAGCATCTGCAATGTGCTCGGACACAGAAGCCACGGCGAGAAGAAATTTCTGTCCCATCCCTGTCATCAGCCTTCGTCAGACAGACTCCTTCAAACCACTTCATCCAGCAAAACAGAGGCAAGGGCAGGCAGGGAGGGGAAACCTTTATCCCACAGCACACTCCCAGGCAGACCCTTTCCTTCCCGTAGGATTTCCTGAGCTATCAGTGACTCTCTCATAAGGGTCCACACCAAGCTCAGAGCAGGTCACAGACATCCCACACCCCATCCCAGTGCAGAAGAACCGGCGTTGGTCCCTCCGCCTGCTCCCCAGGACACATCCCCCTCCTTGAACACATTCCCCCCCATTTTGGGCTTCCGTTTTCATTGCGTATTGACCCTTGAAATTTAAAAAAAAAATTATCTCCATCCTGGTGGGCTCCTCCACAGATGACGAGGACCCACAACCACATCCCAGTTCCACTCCTCGTGCATCGGTGATTTAACACAGAAATACGCCGAAACCATCGAAGCTGCGTCTTCTGCTCCACTCACTTCTTCGTCCACGGGCAACAGGAGTACCCGGCGCTGCAAAGAGCAATAAAATGGGTCAAAGACCCCTCCCAGGGAGCCCAGAACATGGTCCCCTCACGCTAACCTGTGGCTGGAGACAGTCAGAGTAAATTCTCCGTCCTCCTCCACAGAGCACACGGAAGAGCTCCTGGGTTCCCGCGGCAGCAGCATCCTGAAACTGAAGATCACAGGAGAGCTCTAGGAAACCTCCCCGGTTCAGGAACAAGCCGTCTTCTGATATGCATTCTATTTAAAAGTCTACATTAAATTCTGCGTCTGGAAAGACTCCAAGTACCTGACTTTAAAACAAAATCCCTTTTCTGTTTGTTTGTTTGTTTTTTTAATCAAGAAAAGGTATTTAATATTAAATAGAACATTTATTGCCTTGTAATTATTTTCCTGTAGCCAGGTATTCTAGCACTGAATGGAAGATCTTTTTCCATCAATCTGCTGTATCCAAAGTTCTGTATAAAGTTGTAGAGGTCGATTTTTTTTTTATTTTATATTCAGAAAATTTCTCTTTTTATAAGCATTATTTATTATACAATGTATATACTTGAGTTAACTAAGATTATATATTATATAAATATATATATTTGGAGAAAAATATATTTCAACTGGCATTTTTTTTGTGATACATCATTAAAGAGAAGGTAAAAAAACCAAAACCATGCCCTTGCCAGCTTGTGTGGTTTGCCTCT
>NW_010123355.1:0-17220 GCF_000699245.1 Pterocles gutturalis
CACCCCCTGCTCTCACACACGGGGCCACCACCACCAGCGTTGTCACCAACCTAGGGGTCACCACCCACACCGCCAGCACTCCACTGGTGTCCCTGAGCCCCCCAGCACCTGGGGGTGCCACCAACCCTGCTCCTGCCACCTGTAACACCCCCACACCAAGCACCCACAGTGCTCTCAGCACCCTTGTCCCCAGTGCCACCTCTGCCACGGAAACGAACAAGCCCAACCCAAGTCCCAACTCCACCCTGAGTCCCAACTCCACTGTCCCCACCCCAGAGAGCGTCACCTCCTCAACGGCCAAGACACCATTGCCCTGTGAGACCACTGCCCCTCCGGCATTTTCCAGCCCCTCTTCCACCACCTCCAGCAACGAGACCACTAAAAATCCACCCGCGGGCACACCAGAGCCACCAAGACCCACACCCGGCGGGTACACCAACCTGCAGCCTGAGGCTGGTAAGGCGCGAATGTTCGGTGTCGGGAAATGCGTTGGAACTGATGGCAAGGCAGAAGTCTTCACCAATGAGTAGGAGCTGATCCACCTTTTTCCTTGGCTGGATTCATAGAATCGTAGAGTAGTTTGAGTGGGACGGGACCATGGAGGTCACCTAGTCCAACCCCCTGCACTGAGCAGGGACATCTTCCACTAGATCAGGTTGCCCAGAGCCCCATCCATCCCGACCTTGAATATTTCCAGGGACGGGGCACCTACCCACCTCCCTGGGCAGCCTGTTCCAGCATTTCACCTCCCTCAGCGTAAAATATTTCTCCAATACCAGGGTGCTACAAGAAGCCACAAGTGACCAGGCAGGGACACGTCTCTCCAGGGCGTTCAGCCCCCGGATCTGGAGCACGCTGCCTTCAGATCCCGTGAGCTCTCAAGTCCAGCAAGGCGCACCTTGAGATGTCCCCGTCTGAGCACGCAGCACCCTCAGCTGCTCTGCAGAGGCTGCAGTGATTCCATTAATCCCAAGGCGCTGTGCTGTTTTTCTCAAGGCAAAGATACAGCCTTCCGTATTTTATCTGTTTCTGACTAGGCAGTGCTGTAAAAGCCCTAAAATCCAAAGTCATTTAACCTGACAGGGCTACTCCATAGCTTTAACGACTCAAAACAGATTTACTCCTGCTTTACGCTGGGAAAAGCAAGAAAAGACTCAGTCCTGCTGATTATTCACAGCCAGGTGACATTTATAACTGGGTGCAGGTCAGTGCCGGCGGCGCAGGGATGGGCAATGTCACAAAAGGCAGAAAAGTGTCATCCTGACACGTGCAATCCTCTGCGGTACCCAAACCCCAGCTCTGCTGCCCTGACAGCTCACATGTGCTCTTTGGAGAATCCAATTCTTTCTCATCTGTTTTCTCCACGCAGACTCAGGATCCAGACTCTGCTCTTTCCTGCTGCCCGTACTGGTGACAGCCGTGGGAACGTCGCTGCTGCGAGGGCTCCTCTGACACTGCCACCTCCAGCACCACGCTCACCGCATCCCTCCTTTAATTTTCACCATCCTGCAAAATGAGGGTGCTGGCAAATTCCCTGCTGAAAAGCACAAACCCAGGAAAGGAGCAGAGTTTGTCCATTTGATACCAGAACGGAATTTGCTTCTTATTTTTGAGGCTGGGCAGTGAAAGGAGGACAGATATTTTTCCAGCCCGAAGAAGCCCAACAGGTACTAACTAGGCAGCTGCTCTACAAATACAATTCTCAGCAATATTGGCTGGTCTGGCAACGCCTTCATGCTGACAGCGGGCCCAGCTCTGCTGCTTTACCCGCACGGAGCGGTATTTTACTTCTAAGCAGTCCCACTGGGATCTGTTGAAAACAGTGGGAGAACTCAGGGACTGGAGTCACTGGCCACTGCAAGAGAAGCAGAATATGGCCCAGTGACACAGGCTGAGCGCTCGGAGATCCACTAAATGCTATTTAACTTGTTTCATGAACTTTTGAGATTCCTGATCAAGATTTGTTCAAACTACCTGAAGCCTAGTTAGCGGGCTAACTGAAGATCAGCTGAAGATCGTTTATCTTGATTACTATTGCAATGCTATATAATAAAACATCAATCAACTTCTTTTTCCCTAATCAAATGTGTTCTTTGCTGTGATTAGTGCTTTCTGTTGTAGTTTTTCTAGCCAGCTTAACTCTAAACAGTTTCCACTTCTTTTGCTCTGACTTCCTTCATTATCTGACTTTCTTCATTATCACCCCAGCTAATGTCCCAGTACCATGGGATGCAGGCAGTGGGGACGTGTCCCTTGTCACCCAGAAGTCTGCGTTGAAGGACAGACCTGATTGTCCTGTTCTCTTTCTGTGAAGCGTGGACAAGGAACACGTACAGTGTCTTTGGAGGCAGGCTGTCCTCCTGGGGGAAAAGGGGGATTTCAGGGCCTGGATACGGGTGACACCGAGGCTTTTCTGGAGAGAAATTCCCAATGAGTGGAAAAAAAAGTGTTGAAAATCTTACACAGAGTTCTTATACCCTCCCCATGAGGAAGCTGAGAACAACCTCAGCCCTAGACTTGAGTAGTCAACACCAAAGAAAAGTAACAGGCAGGTCTGGGGTACCTGAGCATTTAATTTGCAGACACGAAGGTATGGGAAGTCAGAACAAAGAGAAGACAATCACAACTCACCAATTTGCTTCTGACATTTTTTACTTAGTTCCATTATTTATTTACAATCGGCTGGAAAACTTCACTGCCACGCAGAGGTCTTGGCAGTGTTATGGGATCAGGCTTGTTGAAAAATGTCACTGTGAGCACAGGAACAGCCAATGTGATCGCCCTTAAACCGACCAGGGTTGTGCAGTAAAATATTGACATGGTTTGTGCTGCTGAACAAGAGTTCGGTCTGTACAACAGGCAAAGGTTCTGCTCTGAAGAGTGTGAAATCCTCCCTGCAGACAGAACATTGATTTTTTTTGAGTGATTTGAAAGAGAAAAGCACCTCAAAGTGAACCCCGGGCTGGGTAAGAGCTGCCTGCTAGCACTAAGCAGCCCCTCACCCCCCAGGCACGGCTGTCCCCAACAGGCCTCAGGACAGGTCACAGGCTGGTGAGCTCGTCTTGCTTTCTCTTGAGGAAAGGTTTTCAAGACAAGACCAACATCATCAGGAAACTCATAAGCAGAGCGGGCAGGAGGTGGAATATCATGGCCACAGGACCCAGAGGGGCTGAGGATGGTGCTAGAGGAAAAAGAGGGGACATCAGTACAAAGAAATGAACGATTAAACTGTTCCCTCATGGGGCAGAACATCTCTTTATGCCACATCCAGGGAAGATCTTTGGCTTTCGAACTATGGCAAACAGCAACCCCAATAGGGCCACCAAGTCACAGCCCAAACCCAACACACAGCCAAGGAGGAAGCTCTGGAAGCACTCGCTCAGTTGAGATGTTCAGCCAGCGAGGATGCTCTCAGGGGGATTTACAGGATTGCTTTTCATATTGGACCCAAAATTTGCTCCTCGGCAGAACTGAACTTGCTTCCCTGTGACACTGGGAGGTGAAGGGAGGAGGTGAACACTGCCCAACACATTTTATTGGGGCTAGGGCGGATTGGTGCCACTGGGAAGGGTTCACAGTAGCCCAGCCCAGCAGTCTCCGCTCTCTGGCACACAAGCAGCCAGCAGGACTGCCCAGGGCCTCGGCACCAGCACTGCTGAGCGCCAGAGCAGAGCTGTTTGGCAGAGCTGCCCAAGGCCACCACTTGCTTGAACAAGCTCAGGGTCCCAGGAGTGACATCAGCTTGGTGCACTCGCTTCTCTTTCCCAGACAACTGAAAGGACCTTGTTTCTCCTAGCTGTAACCCAAAAATAAGTATTTAAATCACAACAATCAGAGGTCCTAACATACTACGTACGCTCAAATTTGGGTGTGACAATGTTCAGGTAGCCTTCTTGCGTTCCCCCATTGAGCCCAACATGCAGTTCATCCAGTTCTGATTGTTTCTGCACTTGGATCCAGTCCTGGATGGGAGATGTGTTCTGCCATCTCTCCAGCTCCCGAAGATTCAACCCCAGCAAGCGCTGAACCTCAGAAGGAGTCAGGCTCTAGGAGAAATCAAAGAGCGAGAATTATGGATGTAAATGCAGGAATAGAAAGAATACTTCCGACCGAGGAACCAATGCAGTTTCTATTAGCAAAAGCGTGAAGAACAAGGATGACAAATTCCTGTGGAGTGGTTTCAGTTGGGACACTCCTACGTTAGGGTAATGGTAGGGAATGAACACAATGGCTCCTCAAAGACTATTTATGTTGTCCTCTGATGACAAGTCTCCTACACCCAAGTGGGAGCCCCAGTCCCTTCCCAAATCACTGGGTTTTCTTACAAAATTGATGATATCACTGCCAAGACTTGTTAGATTTGTCACGTAGCTGTGGGCTGTAGTCCAGTGGGCGCCTGTCCCCTGCACCTGACACTACTGCTATGAGAGCCTGCTCTGAAGAAATTCCCCTGTAAGGCTGGCTTAGCATCCGTGTATGACTCCAAATTACATTTCTGAAGCAGTTTCAGGCCAGTTCTCCACTCTCCCCTAGTCTAAAGTAATTCTGAATTTGATGGAGTGACTCCTACTTGGCATAATACAAATACAAGGAATCAAGGAATTTCAAGATGCAGCTCACCATCAAAGAGTCTCTTCTTAACTTCGCCAAAGTACTAACTCTCATGTTCACGTTGTCCTTGCTGAGAGCTCTGAGATCCACAGCAGGAGCACCTCCTGGGACCCAAAAGAGAAAGTATATCAGTGCATGGAGGACAGCCCTGGAATCAGCAGGGCTGTGTATCTGGATAAGCTGGAGCTCTAATGATGTCTCCAAAATTTATCAGGCCAGGGCTGCTAACAGAATCAGTTCCAACCGCAAAACATACGGATGCTACTCCATTTGCTGGGAGGTATTATTATGTTGGCCATCAAACCAATCTGTGACAATGCCAGACACTAGAAAGACACATAAGACGACTTTGCTCAGGCTGTGAATCAATTATTGGGTTAACAGGGAAAAAAACCTATGTTTTGTGACATGGAGAGAGCTGTGCGATAAGCATCAAGCATTAGCAGCTTGATTTCTCGTGGATCTAGCAGATCTTACCCATCCCAGCAGTCATGAGTTTGATTTTCCCCACGATAGTCTGACAATTTTCATCTACCACAATCTGGAAAAGACCCAAACTCTCCAAAACTTCTAACAACTTGGCTTTGAAAATTCCCACATCTTCGATAGCATTTAATACCCATCCAGGTTCTGGCTAAGACCTCTCTCTCTCTCCTAATAACACACTGTTCTTTTACATACCTAGATATGGTTCAATAAGCTTATAGTAAGCAGGCAAATACTGCTGGTCTGAGAAAGCACGTTTTGCTTTAGTATATAAGATGTCTTTTGTAAGTTGTGAACAGGCTGAAGGATCCAGAGACGTAAGTCTGCAGAAAAATGAAGATTTATGGAGAGAAAAAGTTTTCATTATTTTCATGAATACATTTTGAACTATTCTGAGTGCCTCTCTGGAATTCTCTACATAGGACAAGTTAGCCCCTCTTCTCCTGTACAGGAGAATCCTGGGCACTTCGCAGTAGATAGAAGGGGTACGGAGAAAAGCTAAGTGAAAAAAATAATGGCTCAGTCTCCAGCTCAAAATTAGACAACTTCTAAGTTATGATGGCTCTGGTGGTGCATGATGCACGCCTCTAGATACAAGCATGCATGCAGACCAACTTTGTTGTCAGCTGAAGTGCAATACAGAGAGTTTGATTGCAAATCTGAGCCTTTCCTGGCATGGTAGAGAACTGCAGGCTTTTAAACCTGGACACAGAGCAGGTACTAAGTTGCTGCCTAGACTTCCTTTCACCGAGTGGAGAGAAAAGGAAGCTGCACTTGCTGATGGGAAAGTGCTTTTGCAAGAAGCCAAGAGCATCGCAATATTTGACTCACTTCAAGCTGTTGGAGTCTATCGTGTTCAGCTCGGTCACATTTAGAAGGCAGATGTATTTCGTTCCAATTGCATTCAGTGCAGTGACATTCAAGGCATTTCCTAAGTCAACATATCGTTTAATGATTGCAGAAGCCTAGAAACACATTTAATTTTTTCAAGTTAACTTAAATCAGAATTTATGTTCTCATCCTCAAAAGAAAACCAAATGCAATAATTACAAAAATAAAACTAAATCCATTTGTTTGGACCTAAAAGATGGCCCAATCATCTCTGAACCCACTAAGCTAGTCCTAAACCAGTAGCTTCCAAACTGGGAAGCAAACATGGGCAGGAAAGCAAACCTAACGCCCCACCTGATCATCTGGGGGTTGATTTTTTAGCAAGGCAGCCAGCGTGTCAGCTGAAGTTATCTTCCACTTGGAAACATCCACAGGGGGGAGAAAAATGAGAGGGCCCAGGCTGGGAACCAGACTTTCAGGATACCCATCAGGATACGTCTGTGGAAAGACCACTGTTATTGCTATGAACACTCGTTATCATGCCTGTGCTTTTAATTTATGCTCTTCACTAAATTCACGTGGAAAAGCCCAAAAGGTCTGCAAGAAATAAGAAATCAAAGCCAGTGAGATTCCATGAGCACATCTCTCCTTTTTCTGCTTGATAGCTCAGGCAAGCAGGTCCCGGGGGAAGGAACAAAACCTGAAGCACTGTGAACTGACTCAACATAGACCCAAGCAGGCCCTACGCTTTGCAGTGGTGAAGGTTAATCAAATACTGGGCTTCCCCAGCACCAGCATGGCCAGCAGCTCAAGGGAAATGAATATTCCCCTCCATTTGTGAGACGCCATGTGGGATCCCTGGTACACGAAAGATTCTGACAAAGTCTAGCAGAGACTCGCAAAGAACCACCCTGGTCGTTGGGGCAGAAGCACACATAGAAAGTGGGGCAGTTGGGCTGAGGGAGCCGGGTTTTTCAGTCTGAAGAAGAGAAGACTAGGGGAGGATTTTACTCCTGTCTTCAACTGTCTAATGGGAGATTATAGGGAGGATGAAGCCACACTCTTCTCAGAGGTGCACAGTGAAAGGATAAGGGCTAACAGGCAATGAAAATTCTGATTAGATATTAAGAAATAACATTTTCACAGTAATGGTGGTCAAACATTGGAAGAGGAGTCCAGAGAGGTGGTAGAGTCTCAGTCCTTGGAGATACTTAAACTGAACTGGACAAGTCCATGAGCAATCTCATCAGCAGACAATCTGACATTCTTCAGCCTGGCATTACCTCATCCAGATGCTCCTTCAGCACAGCTAATTGCTGAACAGAGAAGGGGTAGGTCAGTATCCGAGAGAGGTAATTCTCCAGAGAGACGTTCTTCAGGCAAGCACGTAACTCCTCAGGTGTGTAGTAAATAGGCATCAAGAAATCATTAAGAACTGTCTCTGTTATCTTCTTCTCAGGTGGACAACCTGTTGAAACAATTATCAGACGTGCTCAGTGTTAAGCCCTTTTGCTTCAAGCTTTGAATGCTCCCTTGATGGAGAAGGACAGGTATGCAATCATGGTTCCACTCTCCTCCTGGGTGACCCACCACCAAGTGTTTCATAGTTCAACTCCCACGTATTCAAGGAGACCCACAGGCACAAGGGTCAACTCTGATACCTGGGGGAATGCTGTCATTATGGATCAGAGAAAGATCCCATACCATCAGCACGCTTATGCCTGGTAGGCAGGAGTTCCTCGACAATGGTGGCCAGCTGTTCCCTTGACAGAGGTGAATCACGTGCAAAGTTTTTCAGCCAAAGAGTTAAAGCATTCTGGAAAGAAAATGTTTCATCAGCGGGATATTGCAATCTTGGGCATATCACCAGCATCAGAAGTTGCTACACACACAGGCAAGAAACCTCACTGTTAAAGTACTATGGGCAGCGGACCTGCTGCTGTTAGCCTAGAGATCTTTCCTTGGTGAGCCAAAGGCGAACTTCTAAATGCTTAAACTCTATCACATCCCATGCTCCATGAATGTCTTACCTCCTCACAAAGAACTGTATATAGTTACTACTGCTTTCCACCTCTGGTTCTCTTCCAACAGTTACAGGATGAGGATGACAGTGATCTCCATTTGCAGTTCCAGGCTGTCAGCTCAATCAGCCCTCACTTCTCATAGACCACCCATCCCCTCTGGCACCACGCTTTTAGATGAAGACACTACTGAAATCATACTGGCTGAACAATCCCCATCATACTTCTTCTACACTGCAGGACCCAGGAGTGCTTCCCAAACTCCCTACACCCCGATGAATAACCCACCTTGGGAATCTTCTGCAAGATGCTGTGATCCAATACAGAAATCAATCCTCTGAGCTCATTCAGGGTAAAAGCTGACCACTCTACAGGAGGCCTGCACAGAAAAATTAGCAGCGATCAGCTTTCAAGGAAGAACAACAACAAAAAAAAACCCCTTAAAAGCTGCCAGGATGTTATGTCCTTGTAACATCTGAAGTTAAGAAATCCCAAGATTTAAATCATAAAACTTCTCAATCACCTCCTGTTACACAAAACTTCATTCCACCGGAGAAGGAGAACTTGTAAGTAACATGAATAAGGGCAGCTGGATAGGAAAATGGCATTTAACAAATACATTATTTTCTTAAGCATGAAACCCAAAGAATATCGATTGCTTACTATCGCCCGATTCTGTGTCAAAATCTCAGGGCATTTGATACAGGAAGGGAAAATACTTTGCCTCCCTGCACAGTGTCTGTTAGATACAGCCAGGGATTTATCAAGCATCTGTCAGTCTGACAGGTAGAAACAGAATGCTTTCTGCCAACCAGCTGGAGCCCACCTGTGTTCATCAGGACAGTCTTAGAGAAGTTTGAAGGTTAATGAAAAATAGACCAGAGGAAAGGCTTCTACAACTAGAGCAGGTCAGACACAGAAGTGACAATGTACTTTCCAGTGGAATTCCAGCCAAAACTTTCAGCTGAAAGAAGTTCAAATAAAACAACGTAAAAGGTCCAATGTGAAGTTCAAAAGCAATGAATTATTCAAGTTTTTGATCAAGCTGGTTGGCTGGACTTCACTCAGGTCTTAATAGGACAATGGTTTTGTTTAAGGGAACTGTTTTGCTGATTCCCAGAAGAAAAATTCATACCCAAACGTAGTGTTACCACTGCTGATGACACTCCTAATAGCCTCTTCTTGATCAGGCAGGAAAGATTTACACTGGCTTAACTGCTTCAGCAAATTCCCACCAGAACTTCTGATGTATTCTCCACCCAGGTCACAGACCAGACGTCCCAGAACCTCTGCATTTTCCTCATTTACTTGTGTGCCAGGAATTTTCTGAAATAGTACAGGACAGAAGCATTAAATAGAGCTGGATGCCACTGTAGAAGAGCATTCTTCTTCCAGACAACCCCAAGTTCTCCCCAGCCTTGTGCAGAGCTGTCCCCTGACCACGTACCAAACATGCTAAAGCTTCCAAGAGCAGATGTTTCCTCTGAGACGACTCTCTCTGCAGAACATCAAGATTGGCTTTCCCAACATTAGCAAAGTACTGCCTACAGCTTCCTGTCACTGCATAGACTGAAGGACTAGAAAGAAAAATACTCCATGAATCCTAGTGAATGATATCAAACAGTTGATGAGGTTCAAAGCTGTTCAGCGTATACCGTGACCGAAAAAGAACATCTTCCACACCCACAGACTAAATTCTGTTGTTCCCAAAGATCCCAGTCCACATTTTTTAAAAATTCATTTTCACCTTAAGGAATCTGTCGTGAGACTCGGGTTAAAACTGTTCAAGATTTGGATACAGAACCACAGTGGGTAGCTACTGGAAGAAAGAAATCCACTCTACTGTCTGTTTTCTTTGATGTTGTAAGGGAAAAGCACGTTCACAGAGGTCAGAAAGTACTACAATCACATACTGAGGGTTTTCTCCAAACAGACATATTTAAAAAGAGCTTCCTAGTGTTTCCTTTAATATGATGGACGGTTGAATCTGAAAGGACCTTAAAACCCTTTTGAAAGCTTTCTGCAATCTGATTTTTTTTCCCCTGTAACAAAGGGGAACAAGTTCAAAATACACATCAAACACAAACTAGTCATTACCAGCAAGGTTATAAAGTAATAACTTTTTTCCCCACTAAGTACTAAGGCAACACCATGAAAACCGTAGCACAGTTACCTTAAAAACAGCAACAGGTCTTTAGGATAGCTGTCTAAATCCTTGGGAATCCCATGCAGCGTCACCATCTTCACTAAGCAACTCAGCTGAAAGGACACCACAGTTTATGTTAAAGAAAGAAAACCATTTGAAAATTTAAAAAAAACCCCAACAAATATACAGATTTTACTCAGCTCCAAAGAAAGAAAAATAAAAGACAGATATGAGAGGTTTTGGTTCCTGAGAAACCTAGCCAACCGGGTTTTGACTTCTCCTCTCTTCGGGAAAATTCAGAACCATGGGATGGAGACCCAGGACCACTTACATTTGTTCTAGTCCCTCAAGCTGAAAGTGTTTTTTGTCCTTGCTGAACAATCCTCATTGCTGTCTTCATGACAACATCAAACACGGCATTTCGAAATACGGGAACTGACCTGGTCTTCTCCTAGTTTCACATTCTTCTTTTTCATGACTTTGGCCAGCTCCTGAAGCCTTTCTGCGTCCATCTCATTGGCAGCTGCACAGGTGAAGCCTTGGAGGACTGACTGGGAAAGCCTGAACATTTACAGAAAGCAAATCAGAGGGGCAAGGACTTGAGGAGAAAATTCAGTGCTGATCTCCCACCTACAGAATGACAAACAGAGCAAACATAAACCTCCCCCATTCTCACAGCTGAATGCTCTCCAAACTCCATCCCCTCAGAATTGCTAGTCTTGACGTGCGTGGGAGATCAAGAAGCCATCACTGGTCAAATAAATGCAATCAGAGACTCGTAGTGGAAGCAGAAACGCAGGAAGAAACTCTCCACCCCAAGTACTCTTGCTGTATCCCAAATTACAAGATGTCTCCTCCCTATGCTGTCAGTACATGCCACGTATTGAATGGGAAATGGAGCTGTGCAGATCCTCATCACTGAATGTAGCTCACACAGCCTGGGAGAGCTCAGGGAGAAATCCTTGAAACTTTACTTGTTTTCTATATGGAAAGGCTTCTGTTGTGAAATCAGCAGGACACTGATGTTGACTCCATTGTTTTTCCAGATATATATCACAGTTCTCATCATTTTTCATCTCAGATACGAGAGCTGACAGACGACACACATCAGCCTCACTAAATTCAATCCCTAAAACAGCACTGTGGAGGACTGACATATTCTCCGATCAGAAACACCCTCCACAGAGGCAGCCAGAAGCAGGGCTTGAGGTGCAGCCTGAGCCAGCAGCACCATTTTAGAAAGCAAGTCTGGCTTTTGGGTATATTTTGCAGCTGATACCCTGGTAAATCTTGGTGCTACACTCCTGTGTTTGGGTTTGCACGATATTTCCCATCTGTTGCTATGGATTGAATATGCTGTGTCTGCCATGTGTACCAAAGGAAACAGGGAAATTGCAATCAAAGCAAAAACGAAAAATGAAAGGAGAGAAGGAAAACAATACCTGTTGAAGTCAGGCTCTATCTTTATCACATCACTGAAAAACATGGCAGCCTGTGAAGCAAAGCCAGAGTGTCAATGGTTTACCACGCTCCTCTGCAACATCCACCTGTATTTTCAGATTTGAGGAGCGGACTCATAGCTCTGTAGAGTTCAGGGCTGACACTGAAGGGTAAGGACACAAGCTGCTAGCGTATTACCTGTTCTGGGGTCCACAATTTACTGTTGAGATCCTGAATATTGGGCTTCTCTTCCCCAAAAACAAGCAATGATTTTGGAATGTAACTGGCCAGAGCGTCAGGGATGTATTTAACCAGGTCAGCAGGGCTGCCTACACTGGAGGAAATCTTTAAAAAAAAACAAAAAACAAAAAAACAAAAAAACAAACCCACAATGTAATTCAAATACTGTGGCTAAAATAAACAATTCCTGTAGAAAAAATGATGAACTGGAAAGAAGCCAGGGAAGTTCCCCTGCTGATCATCTGGGTATTTCTCAGAGACCTGGCACTACGAAATATTTCCTGTTTGACATACTCATCAGACTGGGAGAGCTGCTTGGAGCTAATACCTGGGGTCCCGATGAATGGGAACAATTCTGTCTCTTATCAGTTTCCCACCTCCTGGCTTTATGCCCTTTAAAATGTTTAACTGGCCAGAAAGGAGGGAGATCTATTTCTTCTCTGCCAACCCAAACAATATCTTAACTTGCCAAAACTATGTTGCAGAACAATCCTGTGGTGAATGAGACATTATTTCCCTAACGCTTCAGAGCCCTGGCAGTCCCATTGCCCCAGGACATGCCATAGGCAGGGCCTCTGGTGCCAAACATAGGTCAGAGTCTTTCCTACCAGAGGGAGGATGAATAACAACCAAGTTGAATGCTACACCTGCAACTTGGAGGCTAAAGTCACAGCAAGAAAAAGGGCAAAGAGGTGTCGAAATCCTACACAATCACACAGGGAAATGAAATAGTGCATTGCTGAGGATCAGTCTACCCTAAAAGGGACTTCCTAAGCCACTTTCACTTCTCATACATTCTTACTCCAAACCATGACAACGCCCTTTCTCTGAGAGCATCTTTTCAAGTCAGCGAGGAATAGTGTCTAGGACCACCCCATAAAACACTGTCTCTTCTGCCCTCATCCCCAAGAGGCTCGGCAGGACACACTGCCTGGCAGCCAAGGTCATCTACACATGCACGGTGAGAGGGACTCGAGATGCTTGTCCTGCTGCACACAGTGTTTAGCAATGAAAAATACCCCAGTGGAATGCTGTCTGGGTATGCGGGTGTGTGTCCTGGCCCCAGGTAACCAGTGTTCTTCGCTGTGACTCACTGGAGCTTTGCTAATTTATGACGCCCGAAGAGAAAAACAACTTCACCTTTTCCACAAATGTCATTTTCAGAGGAGAGGGCAGGGTCACCATTTGCTGAGCAAACTCAGGCAACTTAATGGCTTCCAAGATCACTTCTGGAGACAGACTTCGGAGTGTGCTGCTGTTGAGGCCAGCCACCAAGCTCCCCAGCCTTGCCAGGCTCTGTCCATCCCGAATCTGAAAGGTAACGTATGCAAGCGTGAGTACGCGAAGGGCCAAACATCCTTTGCTTGCAGCTACCTAAACCAGGTGTGAGGTGCATTTGTGGACCTTATCCTCTGTACCTGATAGCCAGAGCTGAGCAGTTTGTTGATAATAGCACTGGACTGCTCAGCGTTCCAGCCACGGACTTCACCCAGGGCAGGAATAGACGCTTCAAGGTCTTTACCACTGATGCTGTTTGCAATGTCGGATATGGACAGCCCAACTGCAGCCTGGCCCAATGCACGCAGGACTGCAGGAGGGAAATGCTCAAACTTTCTCACCAAAGAGGCTGCAACCTGAAAGGTCCCACAGACAGAAAAGAAAGTCAGAGGAGCAATGACGTGAGCCTACTGGGTCCTACAGCCTTTGGATATCTTAAATCACTGGACTTTCCGCTTCAAACTTGTGTGATAAAGCTTCTTGATGGACTGCCTGCCCCCACTGAGATTTTTCAGATTATGAAACACCAGTCAGATGCCACAGTAAAAAAATCAAGATGACCTACAGGAGCGTACACAAGAGGAGGCATGAGAGTTGAATCCTCAACCCTCATAAATTTTGTTTAGGTGAATGAAGAACTGAGTGGCGAGACCGGACAGATTACCTGCAGTTCCTCTGCTATCAGGGAGGAGGGAGCTCTCTCTCTAGTTATTCCTCTGTGTGTCAGGTTCAACGGGCAGTTCCTACTGATCCTCTGGGCCAAGCTCAAAGCGTCATCTCTGCTCACGTTGCTCACTGCCGAGGGGCTCAGGTAGCAAACAAGCCTGTCTGGGAGGCTGCAGGGAGGAGACAAGGAGGAGAGGTTGCCAGTATGATAGACAGATCTGTCAGATCTTTCCTCTTTTTCCAAAGGATGCTTTTTCCAGTGCACGTTTCCCCTGAACCACTTTAGCTGTGATGACACTGATGCTCCAGTTTACAGAGAGCACTGCTGTGTCATGCAAAACTACAAAAACATTCAAGATGTGCTGTTGGTCATTAGTTGGTGGCTGGCACTGCATGACAGCGCATGACAGTCCAGTTTCTCAAGATCTGGGGAGGGCCAGACTACAAGTTCCAAGATTAAGTACACTGCAATTATTTGAGGAACAGAAAAATGCTTTAAAGGTTTCATGGAAGCAGTCATCAGATTCACCATACAGTAAACTTTTGCTAAGTCACAGTACTGTGTTAAACCATAAGTCAGGTAGGAAGTCAGGTCAGGTGCCGTACCTCGATAAGGGAAAACCAGGTCCAGAAGTCAGCAGCGAGGTATAGTACACAGCTGTCTCCTGCAGCAAGGTGAGGTTGCTGATCATCTGTATACTGACTGGATCTCTGGCAAATTTTTGAAGCTGAGGGTGTTGACATGGGAAAAAAAAAAAAAATTAGGTGGATACTTTAATCCTGACAGTCACTTGGGACAGCTTGAACAAACCTCACTTCAAGTAATTAAGGGTTTTTTCACCTGGTTTTGAAGTTGTGAGGAAATGTATTTTCGTTTTCAAGTAATACATTGGGACCTTCTTTTATTTATCTTTGCACTCCAAGGGCATAGTAAGCCTCTCATTCTGTGACTGCTGCAAGGCACAAAGCTGGGAGAGCTGCTAAAGGATGTGGCCCTGCCCCTACAGCACCGCTCACACACAGTCTGGTCCAGTCATTCACTAAACCAGGCCCAGACGTGGGTCCAGTCTTAAGAGAAAGTTTGGGTTTGCTCCTTTCATTGACTCCAGTTTGCACTTACTGTTGGTTCATCACCAAAAAGCTGCAGGTCTCCAACAGTAGCATGCTCCAAAAAGGATCCAAGATAATTTTTAAACCAAGCAGTGGAATTCAGACCTGGAGCAGCTGCACTGTAGCATTTCTGGGTTGATCCTGCAAAACAGGCAGACACCATAAAACTATAGACTTGCACTGTATCAGAAAATCAGTGGGGACTGGAGATTCCCAAATGCAGAACAGGCTTCAGTCTATCAGAGCACTTCATCAGCAGAAAGCTCCCTAAGTGCCTCTGATCACACATTATACTCAGACCCGTGTGTTTGTGCATTCAGATTACAAACACCCATGGGACAGGACAGATACCTCACTCTTTCACAGCCCTCCAAATATTTCATCACCAGTCTCTTTCTTCCTCCCTTCAAATCTGCCAAAAACTTTTTGCAGGACACAATTTTTGCATGCAACCTACTGCCTGAAGACAGGGGAGTGTCTTCCTTCGGTCCCCTTTCTAAGCTAACTTCTGAGCTGAATTCTTTAGCTCTCAGAGCCAAACCCTGCACCGTTCTTTCGCAACAAAAGCAGTAAATGCTATTTGCACAGGGTGAAAGTCAGGATAGGATTGACTGTGCTGATTTATAAAAATCCTGGATTAAGAAAGCCTTCAGGCAGGAAAATGATACCTGACACCACTTATCACTGTTGTAATCCCAGCCTATTTCCACTGAAGACACAATATAAACTTAAAAAAAAAAAAAAAAAGAACTCTGTGAAAGCTCAGCCCTATAACAGATCACAGCTAATGCTGAAGCATACATCAGTGGCTTAAAGCATTCTGCTGTTTCTTAAGGAAAATCAAGCCATTTACCATCCTGGACGAGATAGTATTTGATCCCAGTGTAAAGATTCCTCTGTTCTTCCACTGGAAGGTCAGAATAGATGCCATTCAGGGCAGAGACTCTGAAGATGGATAAGAAAGGCAGACATCTCAAACACAGATGAAGTCAGCCCCGGCAGGGTTGGGTTCTCACAGAAGGACTGTTACTTGAAGACTAGTGTTATCAATCACATCCCTTTTCAAAGCTACCAGTGTGACTGCCCTTCACAACAGCCCCCACGATCCTCTGGAGGCTGCACTGCCAATGCTGCCTTGGAAACACAGCCCCAGTGGGTCATTACACACACACTGACTGACACAGAGGACCACTTACAGGGTCAGCAGGTGTGTTATGAAGCTTTGGGGAGAGGTTCTCAGAGCCTCTGCTGGGTCCTGTCAGTTCAGTGCTCACAGGATTTAGCCCCTTCCTTTGGGAGGCTGGAGCAGGAGCCACTTTCCTATCTCAGCAACACGGGACTGAATAATATTTGCATTCAGCACTTACGTCTTCTGAAACATCTCACACGACACGTTTTTGGCATGGAGGCAAGCAAAGACCTTGGGCTCGATCAGGAATGGCTGAAGCCCCTCATGGACCCACTGAGACAAAACAGGTGGGCTATCAATATCGGGTACTTGCAACATCTTCTCCCACAGGCCGTTAATAAAGATCATGTTCCACTCCAGAGAAAGAGGCACGCCAGAAAACTGAAGGCAAGAGACGAGAAAAAACATGAATTCAAGTGAATACAGACTTCTAAACAAACATTAACATAAATCCATGTGAATCTGAGCATTATGAACAGAATCACCGCTAGCAATAATCCCCTCTCTGACAGTGACTCCTCCACCACAGCAATATTTGTGCAATTCAATGCAGTCAGCCTGCAATTCATATCGGAACCCCAGGTCTGCGCCGACACTGCAATTAGCGACAGCTAACCCACACGAACTCATGGTTGTTATTCCTGTCTTCCCAGTTATTTTTAACAGCACAGAACTCTACTATTGGTGGAGGTCTGCTGATTTAAAAATAAGGTAATATTAAGGTAAAAAATAAGGTAATGTTAATTAACGCCTTCCACTGGCATTAATGTTACAGATGAGCAAACAGCTAGGTATGTGATACCCACCCGCTGGCTGAACACACTCAGAGCATCTACAAGTTTCTGGGCTTCATATTTGGAAAAGAACAGAATGGAGTATTCCGGATCCATAGCACCAGCAGGTTTAGGGGCAAGGCAAGAATATAAGGATATGAGGAAATCATCCTGAAGGTCCTGGAGCCAAGCACTCTGAAAAAGAAAAGGGAAATCCACATAAAGATGATAATAAAAGGTGTGCCACATTTAGAGATGCTGCAGTATGCAATCTCTTTCAGGTCTCCTTCACTAGCTCACCTACACATGAGCATTCAGCACTAACAGGTGATTAAACCTGTTGACAGAAGAGTCAAAAGAAAGTTCAACTGACACCTTGATCCAGTTCCAAATGCTGGATCCTTCTGTTACCTGATCTGTGCTCCCCTC
>NW_010123355.1:17246-25916 GCF_000699245.1 Pterocles gutturalis
TTTATTCAAAATGGTTTCCCACAAAAAAAAATTTTAAAAAGGCCCTTTTGATCAAAGTGGAAACTTCCATAAGAAAGTTGCTCATTCCAGAAACATTTTTTAAGGAAAAAAAAAAAAAAACCCACAACAAAAAACCCACTAACAAATATTTGAAGAAATCACACCTGTTAGAAATATTTACAGGAAA
Source organism: Pterocles gutturalis (assembly GCF_000699245.1). Classification (NCBI taxonomy): domain Eukaryota; kingdom Metazoa; phylum Chordata; class Aves; order Pterocliformes; family Pteroclidae; genus Pterocles; species Pterocles gutturalis. Next base: position 17,434 of record NW_010123355.1, read on the forward strand.
ATACAAACCTTTGTCAATTCAACTGCAATTAGTCAGCACAGCAACTTAAAAGATACAACAAAAGCAGGAAGGGAAGTAAACCTGAAATATTCTAGATGACATTTTCCACCCTGCAACCACTTTTTATTGTGCTCAGAAGTGTTTTACCCTGATGGACCAGGGTTACTCTCATACAGAGATTTGTTTCAACACTATGATGCCAGTTTCTAAGAGTCAATTTGTTCTGGAAATCTCCTTTGCCCCCTCTTCTCATTTGAGAGGTTCAGAAAAGACAGCACCCCCCGCTTCCACAGCCAGCCCCAGAAAGGCCTCCATGGTGGTGCAGCTGCTCCTGAGCCTCATGACGCAGAGCACTTGTTGTCTGGGAAGGTGACACCGCTGCAGCTCAGCGCTCTGGATGGATCTGTGTGTTTGATCCCAACCCTGCTCTCAGTTGTGAGGGAAATCTTGACAACCCAGAACCCAAGCCTGCACAAGGCTTTGGCTGCTCCATTCACAGCGAACAGCAGGACTGCTTTTATGCCAGAAATGGCACTACTGTCACGGAAAACAAAACACTAGCCCATGAGAAGCAAGGGATTGCCCTTACCTGTGCGCAGGCATATTGACCAAAAGTGAGGTTGCAAGGGGAGGCTTGGCCATGGGCTGTCTCGAGAAGCATCTCCCGGCTGACACTGGTGGAAAAAAGCAAAGACATCACCTCTATGCCAGCAGCTGGGGGCAGAGCTGGCTGGGAACTTGCACTCCATCAGCAACATATCTGCAAACACAGACATGAAGCAGAGCTACCCGAGCCCTGAGCCCAGGCAGGCAGCAAAAGGCGTGTGAATGCCCCTGACCACGGGATTTTATTCACTGAAGTTTTGTTCTTCTGCAGCAGGGACAGCTATACCAGGCAGCCATAATGAGGCACAGCGCACAGAACAAATACAGCACAAAAAAAATCCCACAGATCATAATTATTTGCTTGCACCATTTTGGAGCAGGGAGAGGGTACTTGTAAATTGTTGACCCTTAGGTAGAAATCCAGTTCAACGATTGAGGTGGACCTGTTGGAGTCTTGGGCCCCAACCACTAGATAAGCTAAGCTCAGCACCAATGCCAAGGTTCTTGGAGCAGTAAATCCGCTACGGCGTCAGGCTGGCTGACACAGCAGGGACTTGCCGTGCCTTTCTTTGTCCTGCACAGACACAGAGCTCCAGGAAGGCATCTTCCCTTCACTACTTCAATGACTTCAACAGCCCTCCCTGCCCACAGGCAACCCTGGGACTTTGTGGGGAGAAAGATGCTACACCTGGTTTCAGAGCCCTCCTGCCACCCAAAGTGACATCCCCAACAAACCAGTATCACAGTATCACTCCCAAAGAAAGCGCTGCCAAGATAATTTGCTGATGGTTCACGTACCTTTTCACTGAAGCACACACAGCAGATTCTGTGCCAAAAGAAGACACAAAGATAAAGGAATTGTGATAGGAATATGTATACAGAACTATGTTGCAATCTTCCTCATGGAGATTACTTGGTAAGAAACTCACCATTGACAGGGGAGCTGGAGCACTGCACCGGCAGAAAGAGAGAAAATAAATTATCTCATCACGCAGTTACAATGGTAGCACAACATTATTTGTGATCATTGCATACAAACAAGCATGTCAGCTGCAACCATTTGTACTTGGATCTGTCATGAAAACATACAAGTGTCCAGATCCAGAACTTGCATCTTGCCATACTAGGTGGTTGCCACCTGCAAAATTCATATCAGTACTGGCTCTGTACTGCAAACAGCTGGAAAGTTCAGGGTTATGGGAGTCCTCCCATCTGCCAGACATGAGAGCTAATGGGATGGACTGTTCTCCCAATGATCTGAGTGTGGTCAATGGGTGTCACCTTTGATGAACTGTCTGGTGATGTGCTTGCACTGACGCCCTGCAAAGACCTGGAGAAGCCATCCCCACTCCCCTCACCGCTCAGGAGACAGGAAGGGGAAGGGCACTCATCATCCAGCGCTGTGCTCAACACACTGGATCTGGCTTGTAGCACTCGATTCCCATCAATGCACAGCTATGAGTAAGGGGCCCACACTGACCACCAACCCATACACAATTTGCAAGTAAAGACATGGATGACACATATTCTAAACACACGGGTTTGCCTTACCAGATTTGTCCCAGAAGCTGCAGCAGCTACCTGCCAACCTGGAAGACAATGTGCCATGATTTTAGCAGCAAACCCAGGACAAAGCTCACTCCCACAGTCCAGCCCCTGTCCAGCCAGGTTCACCATGCTTATACTTCCACGTTGCTTTTAGCTCTGCAGCTTCTGCTTGTTTCTTACAGTGTCCCCATCAACACGTCAAATGTAGCCAAGCCTGGGTTGTATTTCATACATCTTTCCTGCTAAATCCTCAACTGGATCAAAGTCAGCCTATGTGCAGAACTGCACAGGACACGGGTAACACCAGTGTACGACATCCCTCATGCCAGTCCTGCCTGAGAGCTTGACAGGGATTTACTGAAAGAAGACAATCCGTCACCACTGGCTCTTGGCAGGTCTGTACAAGCCCTCTGCTTGCCTATTCCTTGTTTCCCAACTTTTACATTGTTCCTGATGGCAGTTTACATCTCCCCTGTCAATGCCACAAAGCTGGAAAGCTGGCAAAATGCAGGCTTAGGAAACCAGTAGCAACATACACAGACTCAAATCCCCCTGCCATTAGTATTATTTAATTCAGATCAGGAGCCTGCCAAGCTCAGCATCCCCCACATACAAAAAAAAAAAGGGGGAAGGTAGAGACTTCCCACTAGTTTCTGACAGGACAGAACAAGTGAATGTAACAAACGCTACACGAAATGAGAGGCAGGGAGAGGGAGAAGGGAATGGTTAGAGGCTTCTGAGGTTACACTGGCAGTTACCTCCTCCACACCATATAGCTAAGGGACAGGGCTGTGCTGGACCAGGACAGTGTCACTCGAACACACAGTGATATTTGAGCACAGAAATCAAGAGGACAGGAGACCCTTGTCACAGAACTGTGATGGGGAAGAGGAGGAAGGTGGTGGCTTTCCTGAGTGTGGATGTGTTCACAAGCCCAATGACCTGCATTAGGAAGGGGATTACAAAATAGCTCGTAGTGATGGATGAGTCCCTAATTAGTATAACGGCTTTTTTGATTACTAGCTGCTACATCTTTTTAATTATTTAATTAATGGAGAACTGTTACTAAGTAACGGGCAAAGGAAACACACCTATAGCTGGGCAAACACAGTGTTTTCCTCTAGCCCTAACACATTCATTTTACTCCTAAAGTCCTGAAGGAGTTACCAAAATCCTAACCAAGAGTTTGGTGCCAGATGCTGGCCCTGAGGCCATGCTTCCCTGCTTGCAGACAAAGCTGGGCTGTTTCCATCGTGACAATCAGTTTCTGCTCACCTCAGGACTAAAGCTTGGAGACACAGAGCCAAGCCCTTTGGTCCCACTCTTGGAAAGCTCTCACACACATGGTTAAGCACGCAAATCGTCCCATTGCCTCAAAGAGAAACACCCATGCAGGGAGAAGAGGAAGAGGAAGGCTTCTTGCTCTGCAAGGTCAAAGAGGATCCCAACCTACTATTACAAAATCCTAACTGTCTGACAATAAATCCTTTGTCTTGCATCACAGCAAAGGCTACGGACTCAGCTCCTGTCATGAACCACCTAAGATACCTGCGCATCACCCTGGGAGCAAATCCCTTCTAAACATGGCTTTCACTCCCAGGTTTTGTTAGCACACAGGCACACTGGGCTGCGGTGAAGCCTTCCGTTACAGAAGAGACTGTCTCCTTCACCCGTGTATGCTGTGCTGTTCGCAGTTCAGCTGCTCTCCACAGTCTCTTCTCCATGAGGGCACTTCTGTGCCACAAGGCTGCTGAGCACTGCCCCGTCTTCCCGCTGCTTCTTTACAACAAGGCCATTCACTACGCTTAGATCCCCTGTCCCTCCCTTTCAGAAACCTCCTCAGGGACTCTCACAAAGTTCTTTTTTCTTTCTTCTCTGATTCATCCCCAAAAGGGCAGTGTATGCAAGCTGTCAGATGTAAATTCTCTGCAAGCTCATTTCTGCACATTCCTGATATTCTGCCTTTCCTCCACCTCCAGTTATCTAGGGAACTTACAGAAGATGGGCAGATGGATGGGGGCAAGCATGGCCCAAAGAAACAGAATGATTTCACATGGCTGCATGCTGAGCCAGTGGCCAACACGAGAACACACCACGAAAATGTCTGACTGACTCGATCTCAAGTCTGATGAGGAAGGAGGAATAAAGCACTGACACTTTCTGAAAGAAACCAAAATCCTGCTCTGGAATCCCTTACTACAAAAAAAGCAGACAGAGGGAAAGTAGGGGAATATAGAGATAACCAGATTCAGCTAAGATTATTTCTTAAGTGCTTTCCCAGATACACCTGGATATTCAACAAAAGGAGCAGTGAGCAGACAGCTCTGCAATGACAGAAGGAGAATGAATTCTGGTTTTGTCTTTCCATCCTGTTTATCACAAAAACTAATATATTTTGGTACACATATACAATAATAAGCAAGCATAACTAAAGACTGAGGATTTAGAGAAACCCCCAAAGTAACGTCCCACAGTCTTTCAGCACAGTTTTCCCTTTTGGGGATTATCTCAACTACAGCTGCTGGTAAGGAAAATCCTTGTGGGACACCCGTCACCCTCAGTAATACTCACCAACCAAAAGGACGAAGCCCAGCCTTGGGAGCAAAGCCGGCATTTCTGCAAAAGTCTTCAGAGTGCCCATACATGCAAGGAATCACCTTATTTTAGCCAAGAAAAATCAAACATGAATAATACTCAACTGTGAAATAAAACTCAGAGTAGGAAAGTTAAAGGGTGACTCTCACAAGCAAACTGACACGTGCCAACATCCTTCACAAAACCTAACGGAAACTAGACCCAAAGCATTCAAAAAGCTATTAAATGTCCACTATGCCAGGGAAAGCACGGAGTTAGAAACCTATCGGAAACTAGACCCAAAGCATGCAAAAAACTATTAAAGGTCCACTATGCCAGGGAAAGCACGGAGTTATACACAGAGAATTCAGAGTTCATTAAGCTAGATTCCCTGCTATTGATGCCCTGAAGTCAGGCTCCCCTCTGGCAGAGGAGGATAAGAAGTTGCACAACCCTGCTCTGACGGTTAATTGTGGCACTTACCTCCAAGGCACCAGCCGACAGGCACTTAGTGTGAAGGGCTCCGATCCGCAGAGGGCTGCTTTTCACTGAGCAAAGCGGGGTGTGTCCCTGGCTTCTCAAAACTGCATCTGAAATTACAGCATGGATTGGGAGCACTGGACACACCTGTAAACTCTTGAGAATACAAACGTTTAGCAGTACAAATAAACGTGTGTTATTTGTTACTGTTTGTCATTCCTAGGATACAGTAGGAAACACTGAGTCCAAAGCAAGGCTGCATGGAGTGAGCAGGACGAGCACAGTGAATAGGTGCTCTCCTTCCCTGCCCTGCACAGGATGCGTTTGGCATTTCCAGGAGGCAATGAAAATAAAGCTGCACTCCCAGGACAGAGCTACTCCAGGACCACCTTCCTCTGGTTATTAAAGAAATGTTTGCCAGCAGGAAATTTTGCTTCCATGGAGCCTGAAATATTTGGCCCTTCTCTTGAAATTTCTGCTTACCCCAGACGTCTCCACCTGGGAAACCCCAAAGAGAAATCCATGGCAGCTCCTTTGCTGGCCAACAGGCCATTTCCAGATCACAGGTATGTCGGACTGGGAACTCTGCTGCAGGCTCAGCAAGGTCAGTCAGCTGAAACACAGAGCACTCCACTCAGGGGAGAAGAATCAGGATAGCTGAAATCCAAAAATGCAGCCCTGAAGTAGGATAAAAGGCTAGGACTCTGCAGACAATCCCACAGCACGGCCATCTGCCTTAGTTCCTTCATGAACCTTTCCTTGCTGAGGTGCTCAGGGCACACCAGCCTCATGCCATGGTGCCCAACATCTGCACCCAAGTGCCATGTGGGCTCTTGCACCCACTGCAGCAGCTCGTTAGCACCCACAAGCACCACAGCAATGGGACCACTGAGCAGGGATGTTATTATCAAATGGCTCCAGAACTGTAATCCCAGAGATCCCTGTCTCCCCACCACCAGAAGTGGCCTTTTCCTCGACAAACCTTCATTTATTTCCTTGCTGCAAAGTTCCTAGGACATAACTTTATGGGTTTTCCAGTTCCTGCAGGCTGCTCTATTTTAAAAAGTAAACAATATTTTTATCAGAGAGATCACATTTGGTCTTAAGGGGTCTTTATGCAGTAACTGCATGCTGCAGGAGCTCAGGAATGGGTTTTCCCTGCTCCTTCAACTGAATCACACGTGGTGGTGCTCCTCATGATCTCCCCAGACCTGTGCAATCAAGGGGATCTGATTTTGAGTGAACTTGTGTTCTCTGCAAGCTAATGCTCAGCCTATAAGAACTTCAGCAAGGAGAATGTGGCAAGCATAATCTGCAAGATTGAGACTCACTGTAGATTACAACAAAGGATGGATATGAAATTATCTTCCACCTATTTCAGGCTTTTTTTCCCCTTGGACCTGAGCCCCCCAAGTCACTAAGAAATTGCCCACAGTAACTATCTCAATTTCTTTGGATGCAGTGGAGTTATTTTACATCCTCAGATTTGAAAATCCTTGTCTGGTCACTTCACCGATGCTTTTCAGGAGAAGTTTTTTCCATAAGACAGTTACATCCCAGGCTTAGGCTTGCCCCATCATGCCCACCTACAACTCATGTTAGTGGCAACACCGAGAAAAGCCAGTGTTGACTCACAACATCACCTTCTACCCAAACACTGGCTCTCTCCACACTCCCGGTTTTCTTACCGCACTTAACATGTTTATCAGCTATTTTGGAACTACTGCAACACTGATTCATAAATGTAGTTTCTCTGACTCAGAAGTGCATAGGATGCCCAGTGTGAAAGTGACTCAAAAGCCATCCTAAGATACCCAAATCTATATAAATACCAAAGCTTCCAGTGCCTTGCACCTTTTGGAGATTTGACATTGCAAGCAGGCTGTCCGTGACGGAAGGTCAGGTAGATGTGTTGCTGGGGAGCCCCGGACATGCTGCTGGACAAACTGCAGGTTCATGTAAGAGTCAACCAAGAAAGCAACAAAGACCACAGGGCGCAGAAGGCTTCTGTCATCTGCAGCCAGATCCATGACTCTTCCCCAGGGCACTGAGAGATAAAATGCAAGAACAGGGGAGATCTGAAAAACAGAAAAAACAACAGTGAGCCTCAACCATGGATGAGGAAACCAGGGGAGGGGGCAAAGCAGAGCATCAGGATTTTCTGCTCATGCCAGCTAGGAAGTCATGCAATACCTAAAGAGTGTTCAGAGCACCCCCCTTACAGGGAGAGACACAGGAGCAGCAAGGAGGAACTCTCATCTGTAAACAAACCCACACTTTTCTCAGGTCTGTCCGCAGGGTGGCTGAGCAGAAGCATCCAGTACCTGCCATTTGCGTTCATCCTGTAGCAGCTCGGAGCCATGAGCACAGATCCAAGAGTGCTAGGTGTGGTGCAAACAAGAAGGTCTTTAATGCAAAGAGCATACAGCTGAAGAGGTGAATGCAGGCAGAGGAGCTCGCAGATGGGAAGTCAGGTAATGACTTCAACACAGCAATAGACGAGCCACTATCCTATTTTTGCACACTTCCTATCAAAGCAAAAGTCTGATAATTACATAGAATAAGACTGGAGCCGATCCATGGTATTGCACCTGCTTGAGTAAGCCTAAGTGGGAGTTACAGCTCCTTAAAATAAGCCTCCAAGCTAGAGGATTTTTACCTTTTGGATGCGATGCCACATCCAGCTTCACCACGTGGTAGCACCGAAAGCTGGGAGCAGCAGTTTGGCCTGTTTCCCTGCACTTTCCAGATGCCAGCCTGGCCCACCCTGGGGACATGGCCACATTACGGCAGGAAATCAGCACTGCTTTTGGCATGTCAGTGCAGTTTGCAGAGCAGGGTAAGATCACCCTAATGGATGGCCAGAGAGGAGAATGTCATCACACAACTCTGGAAAAAACTCTGGAAAAGCGAGTTTTATGCCTGTAATTCAGTAATAACCTTCACACTAACCAGAAGGAATGTGGTCTAGGAGCTTTATTCCTATTACCTGAATATCCTTAGCAGCATGCAGTGATCCAGGTGGCAACTGTGACCAAGAAGAATGAGATATTTGCAGCCCACACCTGGGCAGACGAGTCTTTCAGGGAACAGAGCTTAGCACAACCTCACCTCCCACCTCCCCAGCAGCAGAGCCTTCCCTGTCATTAATCTCATCTGCACCACCTTCCCTTCCTAAGCACTGCTCTCCCCACCCTTTATGAACTTTTCTAAATTTGGAGCATCAGGCTTCTTGGCTGCGGAGAAATGAAAACACAGAGCATGTAGGAGGAATG
>NW_010123355.1:25947-34852 GCF_000699245.1 Pterocles gutturalis
ACTTGCTCTCAGTAGGAGGTAACTCGAGAGCTTCTCTTAGGTGAGAAGCACAGAGCTGGCAGGGGTCTGAGGCTGCCCAGTCCACCCATTGCACCGTGGTGTGGCTGGATGTACCCAAGCAGTCAGCCTGCCCTTGCACAGCCCTGCGAGGGGGATTTTAGAGCTCACCTGTAATAAAAATCACTCATAGCTCAACAGAACTTCACAAGAGACCTCTCTTTGCCCCCCCTCCCTCTCGCATTCCTCCCTCTCGCATTCCTCCCTCTCCGCAAGCTTCCTTTTCCCTAAGCTGAAAAATATCCAAAGCCTTCACGTCACCTCCTCCTCTTCTCACACACACGAACTTCCCAGTGACAGCAAGTGGGGAGTGGAGCCCAATTCTGCACTGTGATCTCTAACACACACCAAGAGGCCAGGGCAGGAGGGGAGGCAATGACATCTGCAGGGCGTGGGCAGGAGCGGGACAGGTCTGAGATGTGTTTTGAACCATGGAAAAATGAGTCAGTGCCTTAATAAGCTCCTTCTCACCCAACCTGACAGTGCATATGTAGCATCAAGTATGGCTTAAGTGTTCTTCAGCAACACGAAATGGTACGATTGCTTGCCAAGGTGCTGCTGCCATGCTAAGCCAGGTGTGGCAACAGACAATAAATCCTTCCTGAGCCCTTCTCCACCACGCACACCACATGCCTCGCTCAGCCCAAAGTCACTGCGCTTCCCCGTAGCTTTCACCCAGAACAAAAGGCTCTTTGTGCTTTGTCAGAAGAGTCAGGCCTCCCATCAGCTGGGGAGAGCACTCTGGAGAAGCCATCTGAGCAGATACACGCTCACACCACGGGTGAAAACCCCCCATTAAACACGGGCCCAAGGGCCAGCAAGTTGCAGAAGACAGCAGCACCCAGAGGGGCTGATACAGAACATCTGACCACAGGTTTGGTGCTGGATGTACAGGATGGGGCTCAGCACTTTACTAACATAAGTCAGACCACAGCTGAGCTCCTCCGTAACCCTGCAAGGGCCACCGAAACTCTCTGGGCCCAGAAAGCCCCAGCAGTGCACTCCTTTCCATTAACCCCAAACACAATGTGTGACTCGGAACCAGGAGAGGTTTAAGGACAGGAACAACAGGGCACAAAATCAGAAAGCTTGCTGAAGAGACACCAAAGGGGGCAGCTGAAAGACTAGATCATTGCAGGTGCTGTGCAAATTATATAAAGACATATTGAAGGCTGAAAGCAAACACGTACCACCTAGCAGAGAAAATCAAACTGACATAACCGAACAGAAAGGCAAAGGAGGCTACTGGAAGTAAGAAGGTATCTTTCAAAACCTTGGTGCTATTGTTCTGTTTCTTAGAGAATCATAGAATCATTAGCTGCCTCATGAGGAAGGAATTTGTCAGGGCCCTGCTGGGATAAGATGATCCTTGTATAAAGAAAGGATCTGGAGACATACAGCTCTAAAAGGGAAACTAAATTCCTTCTTTGTATCCGTGTCCATCACACCAGATCCCTTCATTATGTAAATGCATCTAAGAATGAACCTCCCATGTAGATACCGAACAAAACCACACCAAAATGCCCAGACAAGGTAGACTACACCGAAAAGTCCTGGAGGAGCTCACCACAGCTGCGTCCAGCAAGATGCATGAGATCCCTGCAAAGGGCTGTGTCTGGAGCTGACAGAGGAGGACAGGGACAGAAGGGGTGCAAAGCCTGTGGTCTCAGGTATAAACAGCTCCAAGCCCACAGAAATAGTGTTACGATAGAGTCATCACTTGCACTTAGCTCTTCCTTTTATCCTCCCTGTACAGATCTCAGGCTTACTGGGACTTGGCACACAACAAGGAGATTCCCCAACAACTGAAGCAAGGCTGTGTGAAACCTCTCCCCTCCTTATCTCTCCAAAAACACAAACAAGGAAACACTGATAATAAAATGTCCACATGTAAAAACTGTGATTTCAGTGGCAATGAACCAACTAGCATCGCTCCATCGCTCACTGCTTCCTCTGCACAGTCCTGCCCTCGCTCCTGCTGCTATGGACCAAAACCGCTGCAGTCTACCTGCAAAATTACAGAAGAGAATGCCTGGAGAGCCCTCCCGACTTTCATTAGATCTCCCGGCTTAAGAGTGGATCGGTCTTACAACCATTTTGCCTGGGTTGGCAGCCTGAAAGGTTCTGGATTAAGGCAGAAGATGCATTTTCAGAAAGCCCCTATAAATTGGTAACCTATAAATAATGTTTTCCTCTTGAACATACTGTTGTGGTCGGTGTTGGCAATAAGACCGTTAGCATGAACAGGCAACTGTGATGTCAGGCACCGTAGCCTCTGCAGCATGGAGCATTTTGGGCTGTTTCGGCTGCATAGCCACCTTTCCCCACAAACCAACAGATTCACAGGACCAGAGGGATACGTCAGACCAGAAACGGAGTCGACTCTCCACACAGGCAATTAAATTGCACAACTCTGTCTCAAGGAGTGGCAGATACTAGAAGCGGCCATTGATTCAGAAAAGTGACAGAGCAAAAATTATACCCTCAGATTTATTACCAATGCAAGTACAGTTTCGAATTGGCAGGACTGATTCTTATCTCAGCACAGATCTACAAGAGTGCGCAATCACACAGGTCACATCCAGCTCTGTGACTGCGTGGTATTACGTGCCTGCTTGTTAAATGTCAGCTGGAGAGATTTTGATAAACAAGGGAATATTTGGTACAATAAGCAGCTTGTCTCACCTCTGTTTGCTTAACCATTCCGTTACAACCAGGGAATGTGTGAAAAGAAGAATTATTGGCTTCAAGATGTTACCGCGCCCACACCTACAAATGCCACTGGGGTCACCAGAACCTGACAGTGAAGGTTTGTGTTTGACAGCTCATGCAAGACCGTCTGTCTTCATCTGCCTGTGCTAAAAGGCCTTCGCTAAAGGCTGCTTCTAGGCTGTGAACAAGGAGAGAGGAAAGCCAAGGGTCTCAGAGACCTGCCTACCATCAAACACACCAAATCCTCGGTGACCTCAGGACTAAAACCCAATCCTGATTTATTCTCTGTTGTAGTAACTCCAGAACAAACCCTGCTCTGCCCCTTGCAACACTCCCCAAAGCTATTCTCAGCACGCTGTGCTAAATTAAGTGTCACGGAGACTAGTACAAAGGCAGCAGAGATGATTAAGACAGAATAAAAAGGCCAAATAGCATCAAATATGTTTATAGCTGGAAGCAAACACCAACTGCCACATTACACCTTGCCAGAGGTTCACATGAGAGATTCTGCTTGCTCTCTACCTCCCTCTCTCCTCTGTAATGTCTGTGCTGCACAAGTCAAAAACCACCTACATCTAACACTCAAATCTTGTCCTGAACGACAAGCCCCACCAGCGTCAGCTGCTGTGCCGCGTTCTCACAACTCCCTCGTCCTTTGGCTGAGCGGGTCCTCCCAAAGCACACACTCATCTTCCAGAGGGTCAGGCAAGAAAGGGTGAGGTGCTGTGGTGACCCAGCAATGCTCCTGCCCCCTCGGGCTCTGTTGTATCATCAGCACTTGGACATGTCTACCATACATGGAAGTGCAGCAAAATATAGCTATAAGTGACAGGCACTCCTTATTCTCAAGTACAAAGAAGCTCTGCCTCTGGATTTTACAGCTTCAAGAAAAAGGTCTCCTGTGTGAGTCAGCCACTTGCTAAAAAAGTTTTGCACGTTCTCAGTTGCTTCTTACAGCAAGACTGACACCTTGCGATGCAACAGAGCAGTCTAACCTCTCCTTTATACACAAATATATAGATGTACATGCACGTGTGCGTAGTCACCTATAGTGGGTGGTAGGTCACGCACAGCCCTAAGGAGGAAAAAAGAGAGAACTCGCCTTATGAAAGTCAGAGATCCAGCTGATGAACTGGAAAGCCTAACTCAATTCCTAGCACCACTAAAAACCCATCTCTCACTCTCACTAAGCCTCCACCAGCCTAAGGCTGCCAGCCTTTGCTATGCCTAGCACCTGCAAGGGATTTACTCCAGCTCCCAGTATCCAGCCTTGTCCTGCCCCTGCAGTGACCTGCTCTGTAGGGTGAGAGAAGGAAGGTTTAACCCCTTCCTGCTGCATGTATGTGTCTGATGAAAAGCAAATATGTACCAAGCAGGACAGTGTATGAATCTGGCTGAACATCACATTCAAAACAGCACATGGAGCCACAGGGCAGGCAGTTTGCCTGGCTGTGTCCTTATTGTCCAAGACAGGAAAGGCAGGAGAAACCCAGGACAATAAGCAATGTGTCAAAAAAATTACATGGTAAGGTCAGAGCTGTAGAGAAAACTGGGGAGGGGGAAACCAAGAAAAGCATCGCAGGGCCAGTTCCTCTTGTTCCTGCCTCCTGCAGCCCATCAGCCCTCCAGGTACCCCCCATACAGGTCACTGTACTAAGCCAGCGGAGCTGTGCACAGCCCTGCCGCCTCCACAGCACCTTCTCCCTTGCTTTGTGGGCTCAGGACATCCATCTGGCAGCACGTCCCTGGGAGCAGGTTGCGACAAGGAGCGTGGCAACACCAGAGGGCACCCGGAGCTCAGCCCTGCCACGCCAAAAGCTGGGGGGAAGAAGCTGTTTGAACCAAGCCACTGGGTTGAGGCTGTTGGTACAAATTAACAATAAGCCAAGCCAAGAAGCCTGAGCGTGCCCCAGCCTTGCCTTCTACAGTGTGACCACTCTGCTGAGTGCCGTAACAAAAGCTGTGGCTGTGGGAGTGTAAGGGAAAGGAAATTCAAGCACCTGGTTTGCTTCGCTGTCCAACTCTGCTGACAAAAGAAAACCTGAACTGCCAAGGTCAACTCCCCAACAAGGACACAGTCAGGTCATATTTCCAACTTTTATTGTTAAACAGAAGAGGAAGGAAGGGGAGGGGAGCAGCAAAGAAGAGAAATTGTGGTTATTTTGCCAATTTTTCCTTCACCACTTTTCTGCTTAGCTTCAACATTCAAGGCTTTCTAACAGCTCGGCTCATCACCTGCTTCAACTTCTTCCTCCTTCCTCAGAGCTCTGATTTCCTAGGAAGCACTTAAGTTTGAGAAATTATGCTAATTATGTCAGCCAATATCATCTTCCCACAAATTACTGACATGCCCCTGGAAGCCACAGCGACGTGGCTGCATAGACTGCGCGTTCTGCTCCCTCACGTGAACGCGACAGCGCTGGAGCTGCTGCCCCTCAACACGCCGTGCCCATGCTACCAAGCTTCGTACGTGCCTGCCTGCAGGGCTGCAGCTGCTTTAGCTTTCTGTGCTACCAGGGCAGTCACACTGGCATCACTAGTCATCGATCAGGCAAGAGCTGCTTTTTAGCTTCATGTTTATCATTGGGTACAACCCAAATCAGTCAACGACTGCTCTAAAGGGGGCATTTTCTTGTTGAATGGATACCAAATAATAATCCTTATTCTCAAGCACACCATAAATTATACGGCCCAGCAGAAAACAAAACTGGTTACCCACATGCTATAGGCCAACTACTAGCACCTACCACCTTTGCTTTGTCAGCATTAAGAAGTTCTCCTCACCCTACTACACTCACCTCTGCTGCTTTACCCACGTGGAAATCATCTGTTACATGGTTTGTTCCCCAGCATTGCAGCAATTGATAGAGCCTACACAATTTGTCAGCAAGGAAAAAACACGACATGCATGAGTTTCAGAAGGCCTGTTTGACAGCCCAGTTCAGAGACTCAGGTAAGGTGTCTATACACAAGTTCCCAGTAAAGCACTGGGATTTGTATGGAGCACCCTTTGTACTCCTACGACTGAAGATTTTACCCCTAACAATCGCACATCTTCCCAACGCCGAGATTCAGTCACTTCTGTTTATTACAACCCTGGGAAGTTCCCGACAACCTTGTGAAAGGGGAACAGAAATCACTTCTCCTTTTACTTCCCAGAGTCGAAAGATTCAACATCGCTTATGAATCACAGAATCACAGAATGTTAGAGATTGGAAGGGACTTCGAAAGATCATCTAGTCCCATCCCCCTGCCAGAGCAGGAACACCTAGATCAGATCACACAGGAACGCATCCAGGCGGGCTTTGAATGTCTCCAGAGAAGGAGACTCCACACCCTCTCTGGGCAGCCTGTTCCAGTGCTCTGGCACCCTCACCATGAAGAAGTTTTTTCTCCTATTCCAGTGGAACCTCCTATGTTCCAGCTTGAACCCATTGCCCCTTGTCCTATCACTAGATGTCACAGAGAAGAGCCTGGCTCCATCCTCCTGACACTCATCCTTTACATATTTATAAACATTGATGAGGTCACCCCTCAGTCTCCTCTTTTCCAGGCTAAAGAGACCCAGCTCCCTCAGCCTTTCCTCAGCAGGGAGATGCGCCATTCCCTTAATCATCTTTGTGGCTCTGCGCTGGACTCTCTCCAGCAGTTCTCTGTCCCTCTTGAACTGAGGGGAGTCTTTCACCTTCCAACAGAATCAAAATATACAACAGCTATGTTAAAACCCACCCTAGCCAACAATCGCATTCAACAGCACCAAGCAGCAGAGTAATTCCAAAGCCCAAAGGACAGAGAGTGATCATACAGTTAATTTCCAGGCTACAGAACACCATTCAGGGGCTCCTACCTTCACTCAGCTGTCCATGAGGCTGGAGCCAACCTCCACTGAGCAGAAACAGAGCAGGTCCAGGCTTGATTCCTGGAGCTGGTCCTGTCCATGTGTCGTACTCACACTGTATGGGGATATTTCCCAGTTAGAACTGGCTCCACTATAGGCCCTTAATTCAACAAATAATCTAAAACAGTTATTAGGAACAGTGTCCTGCTTCTGTGCCTTTCACCGCCATCCCGCCTGCCCTAAAAGGACATGGGCTGTCTTCGTTGGTAACACTGCCTTGTCAACAGACCTGCGGGTTTTTTCCTCTTTCTAGGGATTGCCTGTGATATCCAAAGAGGAATGAGAAACCAGATTGACATAAATCTTGAGAAATTCACACAACAATCCTCCATGCAAGATCTTGTTTGCTTCAATGCCCAATTTAAGGTACTGAGATGAAAGTCTGCCCAGAGTGATGAGCAATGCCACAGTTCATTCTTGGTAACATGTTGTACCGGGTGGGCTGCAGAGGAATTCAAATTTCCTACAACCAAGCCACAGGCCAAGATGTTATGATGTTTGCTTCTGGTATGTAACTATGGAATGAGCAACTCCACATCATTTTGTATGAATGTACCTAATTCCTGTTTTGTTTTTTTCTTCCTGCGTAGGAACCAAGTGCCCACAGCCTGAAAGATCTGCTGGGATCTAATTCCGGGTTTCAGCTTGAAGCAGGATATTCACAACAGCCATCAGCAGGTGGGTGAAAGAGGACTCAGGAGTTACCAAGTTTTCCCTAGTAGTGACACCTTATGTTTGTTTAGGATGCAAATTCCAAAAGGCTTATATCTGCATAGCAAAAGCATGCAAAAAGGTTATTCCTTCTCTGCCCCACCGCAGATTCTCTCCCACTGTTTAGAAAATAATAGCTTACCACATGAAAGCAAGGATGTGCCAGATTTTGCAGCAGGATCTCCTGGCATACACTCCTCAGGATCAAGGCACAGAACACCCCACACAAGGTCAACTGGAAAAATCACACCGGGTCACACTTAGCTCACTGTGAAGCAGCGGCAGGACTGTTCCACCTCACAGTGCTTTGCACGACCCAAGCGTAACCGACTTCACAGATGACTTTGACTCCTTCCCTTGGGAGTCTACTCCACTAGTACAACATTTCCAAATGGGCTTATGAGAAAGCTACCAGGAGGCAGAATGGTTATTCCAGACCCTTGATCAGATCATTGTCTCTGTGGACAATCTCTGTGGATTCAGTACTGATTAGGTGCCATAATATTTATTTCAGCACCTCCTGTAACCAGAAGAGCAACAACATATATGAAAAACCACACGTTGCAGACTTCTGTGCTCTCCCGCTCTGGCTACTGAACACTGTTTTGTAAGATGATATCTTTACCCCTAAATGATAAGGTGTTCTAGTGCAGAGAAAACTATATAACACTTCAACCAACGAGTGCGTTTACTTTCTTCAGAGATCATAATTTCGTAACAACAATCTAGAGATGGAAGATCTCTAGATTGCAGGATGTTAAGAGTCATATAGAAACCTGCACAGTCTGGTGCATTTGCTGGTAAGCTATATTGTCTGGAGTCCAATCTTCACACCAGAGCTATTGGAGCTGCAAGGACAAAACCCAACAGTGCTCTCAGGATCAGGTCCTAAACATTTTTCCCTGATATGCCTGGAAATGACACATAGCCCAGCTTATTAACAGCACACTGCACTAACCACTTTCCATCTAGGTACCTCAGGGTACCTCTATAAACAGTACAATTATTTTTTTGTTGTTGTTAAACAGAGCTCCTGCTAGTATGTATTAGGTTGTATTTGGTGAAACACCACCAACAGGGAGATCTCTAAGCAGAGTCTGCCAAGAGATGCCAAGTTCTCAACCAAGCATCAATACAGCCTTACTAACAACCTTTAAAAACTGTTGTATCACTTTCCCCACTGCTTCATGTGTAAATAAAATTGTTTCCTTCAAAGAACCAATCATTTCTCACTGAGCTTCAACCCTCTAACACACAAAACATAATTTCCAGCATTTGCCTGAACACAGCAGCTCATGGAAGGATTTACAGCTTCAAACCCCCTGCCACGTTGGCAGGCACCTCACCAGCTGCCACCCTGGGGGGAGAGCAGCCCCAGGAAGGGTGACAGGCACCCAGGCCGCCCCCAGAAGCCCGGGGGCTCTGAGTACTGACTCTCTGCACAGGCCTCACGCTGTTTATAAGGCCAAGAGGCCTCTCTATAGCGCCTACATCTTACCTCAGCCTAATACACCTTCCACCGCTGCC
>NW_010123356.1:0-18487 GCF_000699245.1 Pterocles gutturalis
AACCTACGCCCAGCCTTACAGCACCCCTGTAGTACATCGACCCTTCCAGCCTGGCAGCACACTGCCATCAAACCCTGCTCAACGCTTCCCTGCAGCCTTGCTGAGGAGGTGGGACGAGGTGACACAGACTCTGCCAGGAGGCCAAGCCTGGGTTTAGCCCAGGACGGGATGATGGGGGGGACTTCTCCTGGCCCTGGTAGCTCTGACCTGGCTCTGGAGATATGATCCTTCCCAGCTCTATGGGTCCTTCCACCTTGGGAGCAGGAAGGAAAATCTCTTTCAGTCCACACCAACAGGGCAGGACCACCCCCCCAGGGTTGTAGGCATGCAGGTCTCTGTGGGGGATAGCTGTGCAGAGGACATCAGGGGCCTACCACTTGGTGACACACACACACATATAGACAAATATACAGATTTACACACACCTATATGGATGTTGAAGGATTGTTTCCAATCCGATTGGAACCAGGAAACTTGGAGGCTCCTTACCCTAGAACAACCAGCTGGCCACACCTTGCTCTTCCCTAAACAGAAGTAAAACTCTTTCCAAAAAAAAAAAAAGAAAAAGAAAAAAAAAGAAAAAAAGGCAGAGGTCTTTTCCTTTCTATCCTGTTTTTCCATCCTCTGCTTAATAGCTCCAAGCTCCTCCTTGCCAGTACCCCATCTCTGGGTGTGCATTCAACATGCAGAGCAAACACCCCTGGCAAAGACACACTCTTGCTGTGTTCCTTGGCTGAGCTCATTATCTAACAGAATAAAAACCCAAACCACGAGACAAGGTCCTCCTCTTCCAGAAGCAGCAAACCCAACATTGCTCCAACATCACAGATACCCGTTAGCATCACATCACTGTTTTTAGCTGCTTAGTAAGGCACACCGAGAGAAATAATTGGCTTTATCATCTCCTCTCTAGATGCACATAACTTCAAAAGAAATCATCTGATTCATCATTGCTTGAAAAATTAGCCTGTCTTTAGCATGCCTCCAGAGCAGTTCCTCCCCACCCAGCTTTGAGAAGATTTCTTTTTTTTCAGAAGGGAATTTGGCTATCCCATCTCCAACAGTCTGCAGATTTTTCCTCTTTCTCTGTGTACTGAAGGCTGCATCTTCACTTGGCCACTGCTGCTAGGCTCAGACAGAGCAGGGACCAGCTCGTACCCACCATGGACTCTATCCAACCCACCCATGCATGTTTCCTCCGTGAGCATCATGGTGCAGGCTGGGATCTGGGTACACTCAGTCCTCTCTTCCAGCAGCACGGTTGGTGTGCTGGAGCAGGATGTCCTCCTTGACTCATGACATTGCCCTGGAGTCACTGATGTTGTCTGCTCTTAGTCTTTGCATTAAAACCTCGCTTACTTTCATTGCTCCAGACCCGGGGTGACAGTGCAGCCCACCACTATGTGAAGCGCACAGCGAAGGCACTCGTGCAGGGAGCAACAGCAAACCTCATCCTCTGCCAGTGCTTCCAGGGTCACTTATTTAATGACTCCAGGCAGTACCAAGAGCTGCAGGGAGACAAAGGAGGCTATAAAACAGGCCAGTCTGCCCTCCTCTCAGACTATCACAGCAGATCTTATTTATTGCCAGGGAGCAATAAAGCATTATAACCCTGGGACAGCCTGTGCTCCACACATCACCTCCCTTTCTTGTTCCCCAAGGAGCTTTCAACAAAATCAAGGGGGGAAAAAAGCCACAAAGAGAAAGAAATTATGCTTAAGAAGGAAAGAGAGGACTGGGAAAACATGCAGTTCTCCCTGAAACCTCACCAAGGTTCTAGTGATCAGCACTTCTTGAGACAGACAAGGTGTCTCCATCTAATAGCTCTTGATGGCTTTTTCTTCAAGGTATCCCTTTTTGAACTCTTGCAAACCTCAATATCCCACAGCAGGGACTTCCTCCTCTCAGCTCTGCACTGTGGGAAGAAACCAGCTCCGCTTGCTTCCTTGTAACAGGATGCTCAAGAGCTTCACCTGCTGAAAGACAGTTCCTCTTTACCCATTCACAGCTAGCTGTATCTCATGGGTCCTCTCAAGACTGACTAACCCCGCCCTGTCCCTGGTGTAGAAACCATCCCAGACCTTTAAGAACCTTTGGTGCTCTCTGGCACTGGAGAGACTGGAGTTGTGAAGAGCACCTGAGCTGTGGGCACACCTTGGCTGCAGGTACACTTGCACTTACTGGAGCAGATGGCACGGTGCACTCCAGGGGAGAGAACAGTAAGTGCTGGAGACCCAGACTGCTTTAACAGAGATGCACGTGTGGTTTTGTTCATCACAGCCCATTCATGTCTTCCTTCTTGATCAGCAGTGCTGTAAACAGTACTTCCTGCTTGGGAAACGTGCCTTGCTATCTGCATCTCATACCGCAAGAGCACAGAAGACCCCTTTTGCTGTGGGGTTCCAGGAATGGCATCCTAACATCAGGCTGTCTGCAGATCCCCTTGAGAATATCAGTCTAGGAGCCCAACATTGGTGACCATACTGGTTGGACTTGGTACAAATCTGGTCACTTCTCAAGCACGTGTTTTGCTTGGAGACTTTTGTCACTTTCCCCTCTCCTTCTAGGTCTCCAGACCATAGGATTAAGAGATGAAAAGCAGTAGGATGGGGTCACCCCCTGCAGTCTGGCATCACCATGCAGCCCCTGCTGCCAAAGTCAGTCACCACCAGCTGTTCTCCTAGCAGATACCAGGGAGGTGGGCAACTGGAGCATCAGCCCAGGCAACTACAGCTGTTTGCTATTGTAGGGCCTGCATTTTGCGATGGGCTTTGATATGTGCTGTATTTAGTTTTTCCTGTTGAGTGCCTGTTTGCCTTGAGTTTGGAATGGGCAAGAGAGATCCCAACACTCAAGCAAAGGGAAGGAGCACTCCAGAAGATATGATGTGAGCAAGAGATGTAAGCAGGGTTGGTATTCCCACCTGGAATAACACTGCCTAAATCCTACTGATTGCAAAAGCCTCATGCAGGATGAGCATTTAGGCTTTATTTCACGACTCACAGCAGCCCTGCTCTCTGCCAGATCAAACTGCACTGCACACTGCTTGGTACTGACTGGGCTTTTAGCCCCGTGCAAAATTCTGCTGCAGCCATACTGCCCCAAAGCAGGGACCCAGGGAGCTGGGGCTGCATCCAGGGCATCTTGCTTCATCCCATGAATACCAGTCCCCACAAAAATAGAAACAATTGCCTTCTCACAGAGGAGCTTGCTGTATCAAATTTCTCTTACACACAGCAACCAAGATAAATTAGTATTATCTTTGTGGCTGGTAGATTATGTGGTTTCTTTCTTGTAATTTTAACTAACTGGGGGATGGTTTTGTCTTTTGGGGAGGCAGGGGGTTTGGAGTACCTCCTTACCTTTATGACATACTGTGCTCACTTAATTTTTTGCATTGATGACATGGAAAGTGTGCTTGAAACCAAAAATGAAGCATGTTTGCCATACATTGCAAGTGTGTTGGCAGAGAGAGACTGGTTCAGCTAGTCAAGTAGCCTTCATTATTTAAAACGATCCTAAAACTGCAGTTAGCACATCATCTCCAGAACTCAGCGTCTGGGACAACACTGCCATGGCAAACTCACTGGGATGGTACTGGGAAACAAGCGGAGGAGAGAGCCATGTAGCTGTGACCCCGACACTGCCGCAATTTTCATATAAGAAGCATGCAAATTGGCTTGCCAAGACTGCTTCGGAGGAGAGTCTCCCATCTCAGGGCAGGGTTTTCCATTCCTAAGATGTATTCTTTCTTTCATTCTAGTGCCAGAATTTTAATCAACTTCAAATGAATAAATGCAAAAGATTTGCCTGTATGCTCACTACGGCTCACTGCAAATTTATCTCGTCTCGGGTGGCTGTTGGTAAGATGCCCCACCAGCTCTCCCTGGAAAACCTGAGCAAAGATTTTTAAATCTTCTGTAATTTGGCCTGTCTTTTCAAGCAGGATACCCAGAAGCTACCAAGGTCCTGAATTTTGAGGTGTGCGAGGCCTTTCTGAGAGACTGCCAGTCTCTCAGGAGGTGCCCATATCCACAGGGAAGTGCTGACATCTGCTCTCCGGAGCACAACTGCCTCTTGGGAAGCGGGCAGGCTCTGCATTTTCCCTTCAGAGCAGTGTGGGAGTGTCAGGGTTGAGTTTTTTGTCATTCCTTGGAGGGTCAGTGCCACTAAGTACAGGGACATAAAGCGCTGCACTCATTTTCTTCTTTTAGGCAGGCATTCCCTTTTGTTCCTCCCAGCTCACTCCAGTTTAACCCCATTTCCTACCAGCAGCAGTTGTTTGATAGTGGCCACTCTCTGTGTCCCTTTCCTCTGTGGGCCTTTGAAACCCACAGGTCAACAGCAAGCCATAGGTCAGCACTAGACCCAAGCACAAGTGTCTCCAACACATCCCGTTCCAGGAAAATCAAGCCCAGTAGAGGCACAAGACCTCCTGGCAGGACCTCCCTTCACCCCTGCTTCCTATGAGTGGAGCTGTGCTGATCCAGCCCAACATGCTCCCCATGCTCTTGTGGCTTTTTGGGAAGTACCAAGGGGCAGGTGACACTGGCATGAGCAGACAGCACTGCCTGAGCTGGCTGTGAGGGAGACGGGGAGTGTGCATGGGATGCTGTCATGCAGGAGATGCTGGGTGTGATGGGCATTGCATCCCACATGACTATAGGGAGAAGCTGTCCTGAGCAGCTTTGTGTTGTGTGGAGATAGACAGCGCAGCCCAAAATCTTCAGCATGTATGGGCCATCCACATATCTAATGTATGTCAGGATGCAGATTGCCTTATTCATGAAGAAAACACACAAGGGCAAAGCAGAGTGACTATTCCCACCAGCTCAGCATTGGGCAGAGTTAAGGTGATTTGGTCTGAAATTCCTCAGTGCTCCACTTCTGGCATCCACCATCACAGCCCCCATCTCCAGTTAGGGCTATCTCAGGCCATTTGGGGAGATGATAAAGGCTGTAGGAGATGAAAGGTAACTGGGACAAGCTCAAGGGCTGTGAAACTTCCTTCCCCATTCACTGCACATGCATATAACCTGGCAGGCCGTTTGGTTTTCCAGAGATAACCCTGGGGTTGCACACCCAGGAGCGCAGTCTGTCTGAGCCTGCCTCGCCGAGAGCCCCAAGGGCAGGCAGCCCCCAGGGCAGAGCCCAGCCCAGCACGAGGACCAGAGGGCACGGTAAATAACCGTGGCTTATTTAAACAGCCCCAGCCTGGAAACAACAGTATAGCAGCAGGAGAGAGACTGTGGCAGCTCTTGGCCTCGCAGACTACCATGAAACCAGCCACCAGATGTTTCCTCTGCCGACCTCCCGAGGATGGGGCGAAGGACGATGCTCAATCTCAGTGCCGACACCCAGGGTGCAGCCCCTCTGAGGGTGGCTGGTGTTAGACCACGCCAACCTGGCAGGGCACGAGCACTTCAATCTGGACTCACTGTACTATGTCCCGAGGGTACCAGAGAGGCCGTTGAGCGTCTGCCAAGGCTTGGCTGCATCCCAGTAGGATGCCAGGAGAACACTTCTTCACAGATGGGGGTCTGGCTCCCCGAGTCACCTGGAATGGACACGGGAGCTGGCGGCTCCTCTCTCCAGCCGCAGCTCAAGGCCTGGCAGGGGCTTTGTTGACTTTGTGCTCCACGGCTGCACAGGCACGATGTGTACAGAGCTCACCGCCCTGCACAGCAGCTCTTCTCAGAACAAATCTGGGGCTTCAGCCCTGAAACTGGCAGTGCTTACAGCATGCCACCTCCACGTGATGGGTGGCCAGCATGGACCCCACAGCTGCCCTCCAGCTCCCCGTGTAGCGAGGGCAGGGGATGCTCTGAGCCTGCCGGTCCTGTAATATGTGCCACCTACCACAGGGGATCTTCAAGACCCTGCCGCGGGTCCCTGTTACATGTCACAGTCCTGCCACCAGGCAAAGCAGAGGGACTGTTCCCATCAGCTCAGTATTGGGAAGAGTTAAGGTGACTTAGTCTGAAACTCCTTCATGCTCTCCTTCTGGCTGTCGGAGCCTACTCCCTGGCCACACTCAGTTTCCTGAACTTCTGTGGAGATAGCAAAGCTTTCTACTTCTGCGTTCAGCCCTTGTTTCACTTTGCTCTTGAATGCCACTATGGGGTAGAGAGACATAGAATGGAATCACAGTGGGCCAGGAACAGAAAGGAGAAGGCTGGGCAACTGTCTGCAGCTGGTTTCCCAATAAGTCTGCATGAGTTCGGGGAGAGGATTGCTCCCAGAGGGTTTTTCGGCACGCTTACATTGCATCTGCACTGGATATGATACAGACAGTTTTCTCAGCAGACATTTTTCCAGCCTTTCAACCACCTCTGCAGAGCTGGGAATCCCTTATTGCATTTGCAAGAAGGGAAATACAGGTTTCTCCTGCCATCCCCCAGGCCCGCCTAGAGAAGTCTGGCTTAGACTAAACTCTGTGCCGACAGGCACCCTGAGAAGAGGGCTGCGTGGAGGCACTTGCAGAAGATGCAGCTGCCTGTGCCTGAGGCGGATCAGCAGCCAGCACCCAGGGAGTCCAGACACTGGGGAAAGGGAAACCTCGCGGTCCCCAGAGGGACGACAGGGAGGGCACATTACTGCTTGCTGGAGGCATCTTCCGGAAGGCATTTGCTCACATGTTTCTTTGAAGCCTGGAGTTAAGATTGAACTAATTGGACTTCAGCCCTGTGCACCCCAAAGAGCACCCACCACCAACACATGGGGACTTTGCAACAATATCCATGGAGCACGCGTCTTTGTTGGCTACAACTGCTCAAATGTGACCACCTGCTCGCTTTTTCCTCCAAGCTGAGTCCAGGCTGAAAATGAAAAGCATTAAACAACTGCAAAAATTTGGAGTGCGAATATCCTTTTCACAAGATGAAAGGGAGAGCGAGGTTAGGACACAGTTTACTTAGAGGTTAAAAAATAGTCTCCAAAAAGCCAGACTCACATGGCCACACACTAGCTGGCAGCCTCTTTGTTTGGGCCTGGGTTTATCTAGCATGCTTGTCCTGGATGCCAGCCCATGCCTGTCTCTTGCAGTCTCCAGCTTATCCCAGAGAGGAGCACGCTCTACCTCACGCTAAGCACATACATCAAGGTATCTCAGATGACCCGGTAGAAGAGCCCAGGAAAGCTCAGGGGCCTCTTTTGGATGGTGTTCGGTCACTGTGGGACCTGGTCACTGAAACAGAAACTGGGTTACAGTCTGTGGTAAGAGCAAAACTCATCTGGCACAGGAAAGGCAAACCATGAAGGAGTCTCCAGTTGCTCCTCCAGTTTTTGGAGCTGAAACCTGACTTTGATCTGCCCCTGAATTTACACCTTGCTCTGACGCCAACGTCTGCACTGGCTTTGGGTCAGACACTGCAGCCCAGGCTCCAGGAGATTGCCTGTGGACAGGATGATGATAAGCACCACCGCAGAGTCCTGCGAGACATGGAAACTTGTGAGAACCATATTTTCCCCGAGCCCTGTGATGTTCCCTAAACCAGGCCAGCACAGTAGCAACCCAGGATGAGAATGCTATGACCGGCTATGTCTCCAAAACCTCATCCAGGGAGGCAAAGGCTGGGGCTGGGGAACTTGGAAGGGCAGCACGGAGAGCTGTGCCCCACCATGGGGCATGGGACATCCTAGAGGAAGGCCAGGGAGGGCTGTGCAGCTTTAGGGGTCCTACCTTGGTGGCCAAGCTTGGTAACCTCTTGGATGACATTCTCACAGTGATGCTTTTGCATTTGAAGCACAGGGCACATGCCACACAATTCGAAGGGCTGCCTGGCACTCTGGGAAGCAATAAGAAACACATCCAGCAAGCAGCTGGATGGGGCAGAGCAGGCCAGCATGCATGGCTCGGCAGGCAGGGCCACTCCTCGTCACCCAGGATTCCATGGAGGCCAGCCCGAGCCCTGGGGACTGCCCCGGAGAATGACCCCTCTCCTCTTGCAGCTCTGTGTAGGGCAGGCAAAGGACAGCCTCCACAGCATGTTTGAGACGCAGCACATGTCACTCGCCCCATGCAAGTCTCCTCTGGGGTGAAATGTGACACTGAGCATGTGAGGCAGGTGCCACCTCCGTGCATACGAAGCCCCACGGCCCCAGCCTGTGTGTCCATATGAGGCAGTCCCCAGCTGCCCTCATCCCTATTTCAGGACCGCTTGCATTCCTGGCTCTTATCAGGCTTTTTCTAGACACTTGAGCCCCTGAGCTTAAATGCTACTGGGCCACATCTGGGCCCTTCCCTGCCAATGCACTGAGCCCACTGCCCAGTTGCCAGCAGTGACATAAAGGGCAGCTTTTGGATGATAAACTGTTTTTTTGCTCAAAGGATCACAGAAATCACAGACTCTCCAGCTGCTGCTTCTCACGGCATGGTTTATTATCAAGCAGAGGCTCATTTCACCTGCCACTGTACAGGCACCTTTGAGTTTTACATCAGTGATGCTCACCAGTACCCAGCTGCTCTCCCAGTACAGGGTGGCTGGAGTTACCGACGTTGCCCGGGTTCTGCAGCTGAAGCATGTGGGTGGGGAAACATAATCTCAGGGTGGCTGTCACTACCTGTCCCTGCAGGTGATTTCAAGCTATTTGCAACCCTCAGGAGCATTTCTACACACTGTGGAGCCCTTGGGTAGGGAGGAGGATTTGGGCAGCCTTGCTCTTTGCTCTGCAGATGTCCCTCTGTCTGTGGGATTTTGCCTTCTGTGAAGATTTCTAGGGAGAAATCCCAACACATCTGTGACACTGAGCAAGCTTTTGTATGAGTTCTTCAGCTCCAATGCAGTCCCTCCCCCTCTGCACCCTATCTGGGAGGAAGCTGTGGCAGATGCCTGAGGAAGAGAAGAGCTGGACAAGCCTGTAGTGATTCCTCTCTGGATTATGTTCCCAGCCAGCTCGATTTGCAGATCAAGGATTTCCTGAAAAAGTGGCAGCATCTTTGTGTGCAATGGTGGCATTTTTTCTTCTGTGAATGTGTCTGGTCCACTCTTTGAACTCAGATCAGTTTTTAGCATCCACAAGGCCCTGTGACAGGGAGCTGCACATTTTACGTACACCTCCTTTACAAATTGAAAAAAAATAAGAGCAGCCTGATACTAGCAGCTGATGGGATGACAGCATCTCTGATATAATCTTCATTCACGCAGTAAGTCTTAGACCAGAGTGAGCGGTGAAACAAACCAGCCAAACTTACTTAAGCCAACAGTGCAGACGGCAGATGAGCGTGCCATGGGTAGCAGTGACAGCCAGCACAAGCCCATCGGGTCTGCAGCAGGAGCCAAGGCAAGCAGGAATCTTCTTCAGAGGTGCAACAGTCACATTGCTGCTGTGGGCAAAGGTCTGTGAGCACACAGCCCGCAGATAGGCATGTTTGCTTTATGCAGAATAAGATGCCTCTGGATTAGTAAGAGATGCATGTGTTTGCTTTAGATTAGGGTAACGTGGCTTGCGCATGTTTGATTGCTTCCTACAGATGAGGACAATTTTAAATTAGTAATAAATCAATTAAAGGATGGGCTTTGCTCTGAGACAGTGCAGTGAGCTGCTGCTCATCTACTACTTCCTATCTGCAAAAGCTTTGAGACCTTTACTAAACCTTTTTGAGAGTTATACTTGTTTCCTTCCTTTCTTTATTTCTCCTCTCTTAGCCACATAACCCTGGATTTCATACCACACTGATACAGGAGTTCTCTGGGGCCACAGCCAGCTGAGTCTTGATGGTCCCCAAGGATGGAGATGCCACCATGTCTCTGGGCCACGTACTGCTGCCGCATTCTTCTGGAGCAGAGTGGTTTCCACCCATCCCATGAGAGGTTCCTGTGTTGCAGAAGTGCCTGCTGGCTCTTGTCCTTTCACCAAGGATGTCTGAGAAGGGTTGGCTCTGCATTCTCTGTCTAGCTCTCAGGCCTTGGAAGATGCATAGAATCATAGAATCACTAAGGTTGGAAAAGACCTCAAGGATCACCAAGTCCAGCCGTCAACCCAAGACCACCTAACCCACTAAACCATGTCCCTAAGCACCACGTCTACACATTTCTTGAACACCTCCAGGGATGGTGACTCCACCACCTGTGGCCCCATCAGCCGTCTCTCCTCTGAGCTGAAGAATCCCCGCTCCCTTGGTCTCTCCTTACGCACCATGTGCTCCAAACTCTTGCCAACTTAGTGGCTGCTGCTGGGCTGCAGCTTGTCACCGTTTCTCTCGTACTGGGGGCCCCAAGTGGGCACAGTGCTCCACGTACAGCCTCAGCAGTGCCTGTCAGTGGGGAACACAGCCCTGACAATGATTCAAGAACCTCAAACTTTGGAATGACTTGGAAAAGGCAATTAAAGTTGGAGTGCGGAGCAATGCCTTTGACATATCACAATTGCGCCGTCTGATCATAAGGCGATAACACACCCCTAAGAGAGAATGGGCTGCAAAACAGAGGAAGTCCACTCATTAAATAGGATGCATGCTCGTGCAGGTAAGAAATGCTGGGGGCCAGCAGCATGGCGATAGGCAGCGGTCAGGCCCGTGACAGGCTGTCTGCTGCAGCATCCGTACTGGATGGGGACATTGCCTGCTTTGCAATGTTGGTGTCAAGCATCCTCCGTGCCCCAAGGCAGTCCACCAACCCTTTATTTAGAGATTTATTTTCAATATATTATTTTAATTCAGAAATCTCTACCTTTTTTTACACTTAAGTCTTAATTTGCAATTTATGCCTTATATTTTCTACTACAAATTGTATATTGTAGTTATGTACAGGCATATTTAATACATAAATATGTACTTTCCTACTTACAGGTGTCTAGAAATATACACTCCTCCCCATTACCCAGGCTACAAGGCAGCAATGAGCCAGGAGTACTGATGAACTTGGCCCCCAGCTGATGTGAGAGCTGAGGCTGAGAGCAGACAAGCGCTGGCACGCGGAGCCAGCTCTGTGATCAAAGCCCCTGGGTTAACCAGGGGCCACTGATTGCTATTTATAGCTGCCTTAGCTCACGTTTAAGCAGAGGCTTTAAAAAGCTCTGAGGCAGTCTGGGTGCCAGGGTAGCTCCGTCCTGCACGTGTGGCATGTGGTTCCTTGCACGAGAGTGGTGCAAAGCCCCCGTTGTGCCATTGCACAGGCTGGATCAGGGTGACCAAAAAGAGCTTGGGTTAAGCTGTTAATCAAATAGATTATTTGATTTGACTCAGCCAACTCTGCCTTCCTTTTGGAGGACCCAAGCAAATCCCTTACCTGAGCAAACCCCACCACAATCACAACTCTAGTGGCTGTGGGACCCAGGGCTACAAAGGTTGTCCCAAAACAGCTTAAACCCAGCTCATGGCAGCAATGACCAGAGCTGCATCAGGCTTCATAAGGGCTCCCATGGAGGATCCAGCCAGCCATGACCATGAGGGAGGGGAAGTTGGAAGGCTGGACTTGAAGTCGTTTCAAGACCATGCAATCAAAGAGAGATGAGCAAGTTGGCAGGGTTTGAGGTGGGTCAGTCCTCCATGGGGCAGCCAACCTAAATATACAGACCCTCTCCTGCATGTGGCAGCACCTTCCTGTCTCAAGAACGTGCTGATGATGAGATCCGAAGCGCTCTGTGAGTCTCAGATGATAAGGTTACAGCAAGCAGCTTCATTAAACATGGTGTTTGGTCTTTTCCAGGCTGTCACCACACTGGGAGCCTGACCAGCACAGGAAACCTTGTGTTCTGAAGTGACCTTTACATGAACGGAATAATTAGTGCAGAGTTTGGTATTGCCTGCAATTTTTCAGCATTGCGCCATTAGTTTCATCAGAGCAGTACTGCACGAAATTGGACTAGAGCAGTGGGTATCAAAGTATTTTTGAAAGATTAGGAAAGATGGCCTATCACAAAGTGGCATTTGGCTTTTGAAAAAAAACACAAGTTATCACTGCAGTTCTGGAGGTGATCAAAATCTAAGACAGCTCAAAATCTGTTGTACCAGGTTTCTTTTTTCTCTGCAACTGAAAAGATCAAGAGTAGATTATATTCTGCTCTTTGAGCTGATTTGAGTATTTGAGCACAGGGCATAACACTAAACTCTTACAGCTTTCCATGCAGACAGATTCTTAACACTAGCATGCGCATCTTTGTGCAGGAATGTGTCCATGTGTATGTGTGTGTATGTGTGTGCCCACGTATGTGAGAGTCCCGCTGATGCCCACATTGCTGTCTCTTGCACAAGACATGAAAAAGCCAAATTGCATTCACTTCCTTTCTCAAAAACCAGTCATCCGAAATGCAGCAGCCACTGGGGGATGTTCAGCTGCTACGCACTATTGCACCTCTTCTAGATTTGTCTCTCCGTTATCAGGAGCAAATGCAATTCCCAGCCTACTTGTGATGCCTTTCAGAGCCATCACCTTTAATTTAACTTACTGATTTTCCCACAGCCTCGGGCTATCACTGCTTTTTTTCCAGCTTTGCTGGTGCCACCCAGTTCAGATCACTATACGCTCGTGTGTCATCTTACAAAGCCAAAGACCTTCTCCTTTGCCATCTGCTGTGTCTGCACCACCTTGATCTGCTCAGGAACAGTGGCACCCAGGGAAACTGTCCCATGGTCCGATTCCCTCCTCCCCAGCCAGAGCCATTGGCAGGCTTCCATGAATAACTAGTCTGCTCTCCAGGTCCCATCAGAGTTATTCCTGCCCTGGGTGTGTCTCATTCGTGGGCATATTTCCTAAATTCTGCCTCACCCGATCCAAGTTTAGAAGCCCTTGCTCTGGTGCAGAGGTGCTGTGCATAACCAGTTCCCAAGAGGTGTGGATGAGATGAGCCAGATCTTGCGAGACCAGGCAGGGAGAGCGCTGTCTCCACAGGACCCTAAGCATTCAGGAGAGCAGGCAACACCAAGCTACCTGCCAACAGTGGAGGCATTTGTATGCACCAAACCTGGGATCTCAAGTGACCTACTTAGCTGCATTTAACGTGCAACTTCAGAAGCAGAAGAACTCCAGAGAGGGGTAATTTTTGCTAGCAGTCAGTTTCTGCAAGACCAAAACTTCTAGTTTATGAGGTAAATCCTTGAATATCAATAGTTGTTTGGGTTTTTTTTTTTTTCCCTAAAATTAAATTAAAATTTCCAAATAAAAAGGCCAGGTTACACTTTAAAAGTGTTTTCAAAGAATGCAAAGGCTGGCGATGGGAGTAGTTCCAGCTGACCTTCCCCAGCACCCTCTGCTCAGCTCTTGCCTTTACTGTTGACATTGCCTTTGGTACTTGCTCGAGGTACCAAGTCAGGCATCCTAAAAACAGATTCCCTCTACAGTGAATGCACAGAGACAGGCAGGCCCGGAAAGCAACAGATCCCATCTTTCATTGACACTAATCTTAGGATGAGACAAAATGCTTCATGGAGGGACGGACCATTCTCTGCTGCAGCAGAGAGAGCCTGGATGCTGGCAGAGGTTCAACTGAAGGGCATGAATCCCTGAAAGGAGCTTAGCATTGTATTTATCATCAAAAACTACTCCAGGCTGTGTCTCTGTGTTTCTTCCCTTTGTGCAGGAGGGCGCATACTGCTTACAGACATTTTTTTTTTTTCCACATTGTATCTGCACAAGCAGGTGGGTTCAAGCAAACAGCAGAAGGAAATGAAAGCTACCATGTTTCTCTTCATCAACTGAAACGTAACAAAGAAAAGTTTCTGGGAGGTTAAGCCAGACATCTCTGCAGTGCATGTTCGCTAGAGGGAGGGATGCTCTCAAGAAAAAAAAAAAAGTAAGGACGGGCACACAGTTGTTGCACTGCTTTGTGCAATCTTGGGGCAGACAACCAACCTCCTTTCTTTTGCTGTGATTTTTCCAGGGCTTCCCTGATGGGAATGAAATCTGTAGACTGCATGAAGGCAAGGTCTTGGAGCATCCCTCTGAAAAGAACATCACAGATGTTGAGAAAGCAGGAGGTACCCTTCTCTTCTTAGAGGGACTCACCCACTCTTGGGTCCCAGTCTCTGGGGAAGAGGTTACTTTAACCTGGTACCCTTAGCACCACTATAACATTTTTGACAGGTATGTTGTATGCCCGGCCAAGGGCTTACCTCTTTGTTATTCCTGCCTGCCTGCTTGTCATTTGGTCACTCTACTGTCATCTTGTCTCCTTGTGCTGCCCTTTGTGCTTGTCCTTCACTGGAAGCCCACTCCCTTTTTCTCTGTGGCTTTCCTTAAGGCATTTGTAGTAGCTTATTCATTCCCTCCCCTATAACCTCCCCTTTTCCAAGAATTTTCATGTTCTCCTTTGCTGGGAATTTCTACTATTAAGAACTAGTTTTAGACTACCCAGTCTTTTCCCACAACATCCAGTACCCAGACAGGCTTTGCATCTGGCCCATGCATCTCTGTGCACGTTGGGCTGGAAGGGAAGGTGCTGTGGTCTTCAGCAGGGCAGAGTACACACTCCTCGAGGTGCTTGACCACAAGCACATGTGAGATCCAAAGGGAGCCATGCCAGGGTAAATATCCTGCAGTCCATGTAATGAAGTAACTCCTCTTTTCTGGATGGAGCCAAGAGAAGCAGTGGGGCCTCTGCCTTGGAGCACAGCTCCCCAAAGCACAGGCAAGAGCCTTAACTGAGAGCGGGATTTCCTTTGATACTGCAGCACACTGAGTGCTCTTTGCTTAATTTCCTGGGATGGCCACAGGAGTTTGAGACCCGTGGAAATAAAAGAGAGGAATCCCATCACCCAGCAGGACTTCTCAAGTCTTTATTTGGTGGAGCTTTTTTTGCTGTGACCCTACAGAAGCTGGACAGGGGCTGGGGACCACAAGAAGCTCCCAAGCAACACATGTCAGAGCTCAGCATGCAGTGGCAGCTAAGATCAAACTGGCTGTTGAGCTGCAGCGCGAGAGAAGCCTTATTTCCTACAGACTTCTGTCACTCTGTCCCTCTCTCTCCCGCTTTCATTATTCCAGCTTTCTCCACCTTTCCAAGACCAGCCCCATGACACATGCCATAGCTGGCCAAGGGGCTGTCAGTGCTGGCTGGCCAGATGGTGCAGACATTGAATAGCCAGCGGGCAACTGCAGCCAAGCCCCACTCCTCTTTTGCTTGGCGAGGATGCTCACTGGGTCTCTCCCCACCAGCTGTTGACTCTCACTAAACTTAATAAGGGGTGTGTAAGCTTCCCACCCCCCTGTCAAGTGTGAATGCAACCCACCAGTACATCTAGAAGGGATGAGGGAGGACTGGCCAGACAAACACCCAGCTCAGCCATGGATACATCCTTCCTAGATGATGGCATGTCATGCTGCTGGCTGCCACCACTCCTGGGACACTGCACTGGCCTAGCTGCCTCTCCTGCCGTGCCCAGTGCTGCCCAAAATAGCCTCTTCTGTTTCATTCAGGCTTTCTTCCCTGACCGCATGCCCTCAGTGGCAAAAATGACTCCAAAATTTCTTCCTCCCTTCGCATTTTGATATGAGGCAACATCTGATTAACATTACTTCAGAGTTAACCCTCGCAGCCTTGTCACAGGCAGGGTGGACTTTAAAAAAAACCCCTTCTCTGCTTGGTGCAAGCATCACAGCCTGGCTCAGAGACAGTTTCTCAGCACTGACGATTTGGAAATTGCTGGCAAGCACCAATGTTTGCAATAGCATCATCCACACTACCATGGCAGGCACCGTCTGCCTCTGTGGGCTGCTGCAGTGACTACAAGGAGAGTAGTCACCACCACCCCGAGGACTTCCAGCAGCCAGGGATGGAGACCTCCCCCAAAGCACACCACTGGGCACCCCTGGCCCGGCTGGGGCCACAGCTGGGTGTCAGGGTGCAGGGGGCTGGAGCCCCCATGCCCATCGTCAGCAATGGGAATGGCAGCTGGGGTGGTGAAGAGGAACAAGATAGCGGGGGGTGGCTGCTGATTTGGGAGGGGGCATGAGGTGTGGGATGCGGTCCCCCATGGCGGCAGCACCAGCGCAGCTCCCTGGGCAGTTCTGTTACATCAGCCGCTCCCCTGGTTTACAACACTCGCCCTTGAGCCTTGGCCCCACAGCCGGCTGCAGTGTGGACACGTTGCACAACACCCCTGGCCCCGCTCCCCTTCCCCGGCGGGGCTGCCCAGCTGCCGGGGGGCCGAGACTTTGCCAAGCCTAACTGTTCCCAACATGGAGGAGAAGATGCTCCATCCACCCCTGCCTCTAACAGGGCACCGGAGCAGGTGGCAGGACCAGGAAGAGTCGCCAAGAACCTACCCAAGGCTGTTGGTAGAGGTGGCTCTCAAGGGACTGTAACAGGGGAAGGAGGGCTGCCCCACAGTGTGATGGAGAAGCTCTGCCTCCCCTCCCACAGCGAGCCAGGGGTGCGGAAACCACCACGTCCTGTTCCAGAGAGCCCTGAGGTGCATCCTCCAGCTGAACCTGGAACAAAACCTGCTGGGAGAGTGGGACGCTCCTTCCAGAGACATCTGCAATGGATGGGACTGGTTCTGCGATGCTCCCCCAGGGAGAAACACCCCGGGAGCCTCTTCCCCGTGGCAGGGAGCGAGCTCTTCCCTATCCCTCAGCAAAGCGGGAGGAGGGGACAGCTGTGAGGAAATCACACAAGACCACTGTGCAAGGGCCTAGCGCTGAGCTAAATATAACCACTATCTCAGCTCCCCAAAGATAACAGCCTGTGTCCACAGCCCGCCGCAATGTCCTGCCCCGGCTTCCACCTACCTTTGCTTTGGAGGCAAACACCAGGCAGCGGTTGTGAAACACCTGGCCCCACTCACAGCAAACAGGGCTTGTATCACGGGGCGGAATTGCACCCTAAACCACCTCGCATGCATTTCTTCCCCGGCTCTGGGGCTGCCTGGCCAAACCCCACACAGCTCTGAGGCTAACCAACACCTCCGTGGTGCTCAGCACCCAGCAACGTGCAGGAGAAATCCACAGCAGAGCAACAAGTGTAAGTCAGGTGGAGGCTTCCCCATTTTGGGGCTCATCCTGTTTTTTTTGGGCTCATCCTGGTTTTTTTGGGCTCATCCCAGCTTCCACGTGCACCTCTCTGGTGTGCCAAGATCAGCGATGCTGAGCCAGGCTGCGGTGGCCCTGCCTGGAGAAGGGGACACAGCAGTGGAGAGGGCTCATGGGCTGTGACCATCTTATCGAGTCTCTGCCTATTGCTCCTGGGCAAATCTGAACACGGGTTGCCTCATCCCTGCTGTAAACCCAAGCAGCACGCGCTGAAATCCCACTGTACCCTTGGCACATAAAATATTACTGTAAGTCAGCAAGATACCTGCAGTGGGTACATCTTGCAGCTCTCTTCCCAACTTTAAATATTGTCACTGCCTTTATCTAAAAAGGGTTTATAAACAAAACAAAAAAAAAGGTTTTGTTTTTTTTCTCACAACAAAACCCTTTTGCCTGGCAGAGTAATAAGTTTATGAAATGGCAGCTTCCAGCAGGAAGTCTCTGGCTTGAACAATAGCTGTGTGTGTTTCCACTAGTTAATTGAAAACAAGTGTTGACACTTCAGTCCTGCTTTTATGCTCTGTAATGGAGGAGTGAGAGCAGCACTGCTGGCAGCTGTGCAGTTAGAGGCCAGATGTGGCACAAAAGGAGGCAAATACCATTATCCCCGCTGTTGCCGTGGGGAGAAGGTAGATGCACCATCCCCACTGATCCAGAGGTGGGTCTCTGTGCCAGTTGGGCCCCACAGGTGTTTTTTCCAGCTGTAAGTAAGTCACCTCTATGAGAAAGTAATTTTTTCCACTCCACAACCTAAATATTGTCTGGAAAGAGGATTTTGGAGCATCCTCTGGAGGTTTCTACCCAGTGTCAGAGCAGACCCACAGCTACAGTCACAAGACATAGAGATGTGAGTAACCCTCCTCCCCTCCCATCCCCAAGCACCCAAACACCCGAGATCAGTGCCCCAAAAGCCTTTCCTGCCTCCAGAACATGTTCCTGTGGGGTTTAGCCCTTTTCTGCTTTTATGGGATGTCCACAAAGGCCCACTGTGCCCTCCTGGACAGGCAGGGTCAGCACTGTGGCACCAAAGCCATGTGTTGGTGCAGGACAGAGAGGGACTGGGAGCAGCCCAGGTGCTTGCACCTTCTGCCAAAACAAGCCATCCCTGCTTGGGGAAAGGCGGAGGGGCTGACTTAGCAAGATCCCTGCACCAAGAGGAGGCTCCCTTAGGTTTGAAGCCAACTGCATCCTGGGCTGCATCAAAAGCAGCGTGACCAGCAGGTCGAGGGAGGTGATTCTCCCCCTCTGCTCCGCTCTGTTGAGACCCCACCTGGAGTACTGCGTCCAGCTGTACTGGTGAGGCACTGGCCCAGGCTGCCCAGAGGAGCTGTGGGTGCTCCATCCCTGGAGGGGTTCAGGGCCAGGCTTTGAGCAACCTGGGTTAGTGGAGGTGTCCCTGCCCATGGCAGGGGGTTGGAACTCGATGATCTCTAAGGTCCCCTCCAGCCCAACCCCTTCTGTGGTTCTATGAAGTCCCTGGGAAGCGTTCCCCTCCCCGCTCCCTCCGCCCGGCTCCCGCT